>NC_056731.1:280847380-280934880 GCF_019279795.1 Protopterus annectens
GTTGGAACCCCGACTTCTTAAAATGAAATGAATCACATTCAGTGTTATGTACTCCATCTTCTCTATGAGCAAAAAAATATTTAAGATTTAAAGTTCTACAGAAACTTTTCACATCCTTGATGACATCAAAATGCGACACACAGAATGGTGGTACATATCCCAACACTTTATTTAGCACACTGCATTCACTTTCAGTAAAATCATACTGAGTAAGGTTAATAACTAACTGATTTATGTCATTAACATCATCAATAACATCTCCTGGTGCAACCAAGTCTGCTAAACCTGCAGACTGACCCGAAACAACTGCTCCATTTGTTTGCCTTCAATGTTTCTGTCCTCTCCTTCTAAAGGGACTTGAGGAAATCTCCGAGGCACTGGAAGTATTGTTAGATTTCTGGAGTATAGACCTAACTCTTTTCCTTTTAGGTCTATTAAATTCTTTATTATCTGAAAACCGTACCCCCCATTTTTGTTTCTTCCACGAAAAACCAGTATCATTTTTTAAATCATTCAGATCCCTCTGGTATTTTTTCATCTTGCGCTCTTGTAATTCTTTATCATATTTTTCTGTCAAAACCAAAAAGTTGGGCATATAATTCCTCATATTGGGCCGTACCAGAAAAAATAATGATACGTTCGTGACATGCTTCTATCTTAGAAAAAAGATCAGGCAACTGCTTTTCATAATGTTCAACCAACAATTGTATAAACATACTAGATGCTGTCAGTTTAACTGCTTGCCATTTTTTCATGATTTCAACATCCTCAGTGTCCAACCCAGGTTCAACATAAACCCTTAATCCACGTGGTGCTATTTTTGCCTGTAAATAAGCTTTTAATAGCTTAACATGCCAAACCAATGAACGCACCTTCTTAGAAATGTCTGTTAACTGTTTAAATTGTTCCTGCATATCCAGATGTCCAGCACTTGCTGAATTCATCCCAGTGGTAATTTTTTTGGTAAAACACGAACAGTCATCCTTATCCGCTGCTAAGTTATCCATAAACATCCTGAAATCAGGGCTGACCACCATATTGTAGCAGAAACTGTTGATACCAACTCCAAAAAGAACTGCTGTTCGGATTTCACCTCCTCGCCGATAACTCTAGTAACGCCAAGCCGTTGAAGCCCTAAATAGGCCCCGTTTATCGTATCAGCACTCATAAACAACAAATATGTAATACCAAACAACTCGATACAATATCATCTGGTGCTCGGAAAACCAAAAGTATAAAAACACCAAAATATTCCAGCACTCAGAACATAAAAACAGCCAGGTTAGCAAATGGAGAATTTATTCCAAGCACAGTCTGTGGCACAGACCGGTTTCGCACAAAGGCATCAATCAGTGTGTGTCTTAATCAGCAGTAAGCCACAATCTATATAGCAGCGTTTAAAAAAAACATTTAAAGAGACATGTACATCATTCCCTTATAAACGATATAGCAGGTATGTTAAATACATATGCTGCCTACATTTAAACAAAATAGGAATGTACAAATGTCCCACCCCACAATATACCTTGTTATAATTCCAACAAAATAACAAAATTACTGAATTACCAAAAATACAAATGTACAAAAACAAATGTATAAAAATACAAAATGTGCAGAAGCACCCCCCACAATAGTGAAAACGTATCTACTATACATGATATGATAGTACTAATAATCTATAAACATGATTTAAATGTACACCTTTATATCAGATTAGCTTATGTAAACCTCATACTTAAAAATAGATATTAAATAATAAATACTAATGATGACTATATTTCCAGTGGTAAGGATAGCCAAAACGTGATAAATTACCATTGGTCATTAAGCCCTGGTTTAAAAAGGGCCCCCAAATCTGATGTAAAGGTGCACATTTAAATCATGGTTATAGATTATTAGTACTATCATATCATGTATAGTAGATAAGTTTTCACTATTGTGGGGGGTGCTTCTGGGCATTTTGTATTTTTTATATATTTGTTTTTGTATATTTGTATTTTTGGTAATTCAGTAATTTTCTTTTGTTGGAATTATAACAAGGTATAATGTAGGGTGGGACATTTGTACATTCCTATTTTGTTTAAATGTAGGCAGCATATGTATTTAACTTACCTGCTGTATTGTTTATAAGGGAATGACGTACATGTCTCTTTAAATGTTTTTTTTAAACGCTGATATATAAATTGTGGCTTACTGCTGATTAAGACACACACTGATGACGGCTTTGTGCAAAACCGGTCTGTGCCGCAGACTGTGCTTGGAATAAATTTTCCATTTGCTAACCTGGCTGTTTTTATGTTCTGGGTGCTGGAATATTTTGGTGTATGTATATATATATATATATATATATATATATATATATATATATATATATATATATATATATATATATATATATATATATATATATACACACACACACACACACACACACACGTAAATATACACGCGCACACAGACACACACACACACGCTCTCTGATCTGTTTATCTGGGTCAATTTTGCTAAACATCAACAGCACTAAAGTTGACCCATTAACTTCAACGTGCTTCTGAGCATGCTGTTCAGATTAACCTTAGACCATATAAAATGAAAAATGTGTTTTGCAGGGGATTGATCCCCTCACCCCCCCCCCCATTTGTTTTGTCCTACTTGGAGGTTACACAGTCCCTGGGGAAAGCACATATACCCTAAGCAAGGGAATTGTCAATCTGAAATAACTTTTGACCATCTGATTTGTTGAGTGTCAGGAAAACAGATGGCAAAATAAGCCACACTCATTAAAACAAGTACACCCATATATACCCACCCACACACACATACACACGTGTGTGTTTGTGTGTGCATGTGTGTGCGTGTGTCTTTTTCCGGCTTTTCCCGGTTAGGGGTCACCACAGCAGAACTCTGGTCCACTAATGATTGGCAGTGGATTTTTACGGTGCCGAGTTGTCAGCCTGATGCCCAACCTTCAAAAAGGCACACCCCTTCACGCACGCACCTACCTGCATGTCTTTAAACTTCACTCAACCACGGGGAGTACATGCAGACTCCACACAGAAGGCGCTCCAGCCGAGAATCGAATGGGAGAACCTCTTGCTAAATATATATATATATATATATATATATATATATATATATATATATATATATATATATATATATATATATATATATATATATACACACACACACACACACACACACACACTTATGTACACACACATATGCACATATTATATTTTTATATTTACTTTCTTGTGTGAAATGGTGACTAGTAAATATGTATACTTCTCCATACATTGAATCCAAATCGGAGTTAGAATTAAGTGACTTGTGTATTCAAAAAATGGTTTTCTTGCAACATGGATAGGACAGTGTATGTGAAGATAAATGACATTTTCTTTTCAGAGGGAGATTTAAATGAACACCTGAATGAAACTGGACAGTTTGCAGTGATGTCTGTGCTTAACACATGGTGTAAGACTGTGAACAAGCAGTATTCCTTTATTTAGTGTGGAGAAAGGGAATTTTACTTTGTTGCTAGTAGTAATATTTGCCTCACCAATATGTAAGATGGCATATTGTGATTGATGTGGACTAGCTAGTACTTGTGTGAGAAATCATCACAGGTTTGAAACTGTTCTTTGCACTTTCTATAGCTCGTAGTAGAACACAAGGGTCAACTTGACTTTGCCTGTTTGCCTTAATGGTGTCTCCAGATGCTCCCCAATTCTGAGAAAATTGTCACATCATCCAAACCCAAGTGAAACAGGAAAATATCCAGAAAGTATTTGCATAAACTTTACAGAAAGCAAAGTGAGTTGTACTGTAAACACAAGAAGATAAAGGTCTTGTGTAACTATGAATATAATGACTGCTATCAGAAACTCTTGTTCCATCGTACCAGACATCATATCTGTGGTTCTTGCATAAAATCAAGGAAGACCTAAGTAAACCTCCTTCACTCATCTTAAACAAAAATATTGACATGTGAACACATAGCTGATCTAGGGTGACAGACTGTAGTGGTACCAGTTATCAAAAGGAAGAAGTCACCTCAGACAGTTCTCTACCCATCAGACTGGCCAGTATACTTTGTAAAATCATTGTGAGAGTCATAATGGAGCTTATCCAAATGATACAGAGGGCATACTTCTTTGAGATATGGAACTGTTTGGATTTATTAAAGGGAAAGCTTGCTTTCTGAATCTTGAGCCACTCTTTGAAGAAGCAACAGCAACATAAGTACTTACATTGCCTACTGCTTATCTTGCCCTTGCCCAGGTGTTTGTCATTATTCCACGTAAAAGTATCATTAACAAATTGAAAGCATATAATGGCAGTCCATATGTTATTTATTGGGTAAAGCGCTAGTTAAGCAACAGGATGCAGCAGTTCATTGTGGGGAAATTTGTGTGCCCTAACAGTGATTTGATATGCCCTACAGACTGCTATACTGGGTATTTCTTTTTTTAGATCATCGTTCTTGGATATGAAAGTGAGAAATGAGCTGTGGATACCAGTAATGGTGATAACAGGATACTAGCTAATGTAATTACGTCTGCTGTTTCCTTATTATTTTTTTGTTTCACATGAACACAAGGTGCTGTCTGCTGGTGCTAGACATCACTGAATATCACCCCTGGAGGGGTTGACTGAAGATACTGAGGTTGTTGTTTGTGAAACTGACAGAGACATTGAGACCTTTTCATGACAACTTTTGAGAAACAAACTTACATCCTGTACTGTCTGGTCTGTAGCACTTCTGTCCTCTCCCTCAGAAAAGCCCACGTCTATAGCCAAACTCTTTCAAAAGGACAAGATTCCACACCTTAAAGGAAATGTCAAGCCTTTTCTTCTTGCAGTGTGTGACAATGGGTTCTCTTCCTAATTTCACAAGGAAAAGAAGTAAGCATCTTAAACAAGTACATACCATATGTAACATTCCAGATGGTGCCTTTCCAAATAGTCATCCAATGCAGAGTATCTTCACTGCGTCACTGGAAATGAAGGCTACTTTTGTGCACAGCTGCTTATTATACTTTGTTAACCTGGTTGCTACTGTCAAGCTTGGCTGATTTACAGATGGGACCCAGGGATAAAAGCTACATTAAACTGATAAACAACATGCAGAGAAAAATGCAAGAAAAGACCTTTCATCAGTCTGCAAGGGGTATTTCTGTAGAGGTTAAGGAACATTCAGATGCCAGTCTTGCATGGTAGTATTTATACAGATAGTGTTTCAAAATCAAGCAATAAGTTAAAAATGAATGTGAGCAGTTAATGATGTGGTGTAGTAAACATGTAGCTTGCATTTTCATTTTGATACAAAACTTAGTTAATATGCAGAGAATGGAAAAGATGTGAAGCTTATTCAAACTAGGGGGTGAGGGAAGTTAGCAAATCATGCAATGTTACACGAGACAGAAACAGTTAAAGACAGTGACACAAGAAATGATAGAAAATGAGTAAGCAGGAAGGTTTGTCCCAAATACACAACTGGTGCCAAAATCATGGACTTCAACTAAATGCCAAAAAATGCATTATTGTGTCCGCATTGACAATATGCTCCTAAGAGCTGACCCAGCCGTTTGGATTTGGGAACTTAGTGAAAAGTAACCTAACTTTTGACCAGGTGGATGTGAAACAGAAAATGTACTTTAGGACAGCCCCCTGTGTTACTAATAGAGACAACTCCTAAATGGTTTATTCCATGCATGGGTCCCTTCAAATTATATATAGATGATCCCAATCTAAAAAAAAACAAAAAAACAAATGGGTTATGTTTTTTATGAGAGAGGTTATTTTGAACACAAAGGAAATTGGCCAGGGTTAAAATGGACTGGGCAGCTAGCATAGTACTTGCCTATGAACCTATGAACAAGGTTTTCCAGTGTAAAGATTTAGGTACAGTAGAGAGTTGATTATCCAAACTAACTGGGACCTAGGGTTATTTGGATAATCAAACTATTCAGATAATCAAACATATAATTCAACCAGATAAAAAACTTCTAAAATCTTGCTTTTTCTGCATGCAGGAATATACTTTTCAACCATTCAGCGATTCCAGTGGATAGTAAAGAATATTTTTCACACACAAGCTGGCTAAAAGCTCACAAAATGTACTCAAGTGAATACATATAATTTTGAAACACAGGTGCCCAGTAGGCAAGTAGCTGGAATAAAGAAGCTGGACCACGACAAAGTAAAATCTTCTTTTGTAATACAAAATGGTGAGTGCTTTCGCAGTGGTAACCATTGCTTCATCAGACAGTTCATTCAAACAGCAACAGCACTTAAATACTTTAATTCATTACTAAAACAACCAATCCTACCACTCAAAGTTAATTCAGCATTCAGCAATCAGTTAATTACTATGGTTATGTTTTGCCCTTAGTTAATTTCTGAAGTCAGAAAAACACTGTTTAAAAACCACATGCACAAAATGTAAAAACAAGAACATGTGGATGAATATAAATAAAATGTTCAACTTCTGGGCTGGTTTGGATTTATTTGTTTGCTGCTTGTGTTTCTAATGATGGCGGAAGGTACTGTGAACATTGCTGAGGATGCAACAGTTGGTGTAAATGTGGAAAGGAGACTTCAAAATTTGCTGACAAATCAAGATAATCCACTGCTACAAACAGGTGCTCTTAATATGAACTCTGAGACTGTTAATACTAACATCAGTGAAGCAGAGATACACAATCTGAAAAGAAATATGGAGAATGATTTGTATAGGTTTAAGCAGCTCCAGAGCCAATGGTTCCATTTTGAAGCCTGCTTAAACCTAAATGTTATACCAACGGGACTCAAAAGTACTTAATATGCCCACATATGGAAACACCTACCCTACTTTGTTAGCCCAGTGGCAACAAATTAATCTTAATACCAGTAAAGCATATATATATATATATATATATATATATATATATATATATATATATATATATATATATATATAATTGTTACTGGACTTTTTCAAGCCAGTGGAACAAGAGCTTAATGAAAAGATATGTCAGCAACAACATGAACTATCTGCGCTTTATGGGGAAGCAGCTACTGAAGTTTTCATGCATGAACTAATTGATAAGATGCTCCGTTATGAAACCAGACTGCTTGAGCAAAAGAAAAATAAACTGTGTAGGGATCTAACAGATTTCACCAACCAGCATGTCTTTACTTGGCCGAAACCTGCGCAGTCTGCAGAGCAGTCTAATACCAACTGCAATCTGAGATATATGAGAGAAATCAGTGGGCAGTCAGAGGTACCACCAACAGCCTACCAACAGAGGAGAGTGCGAGTTCAATCGTTCGAGCGGCATGAGCGACCGAGGGCAGAGCATCGAGTACAGTCTGAATTGACTGCACTCAGGGAGGAAGAGGAAACAATGAACCAACAGCCAGGAGGGAGTGTCCTTTCACCAAATGAGGCACATTCTGTCTATTCTACACTGATGGAAGTGCCATCGTCTTCGGCAACCAATAATAAGGCAACAACTGCCTCCACACCCATAGCTGTGCTAAGAAGGAAGATTAATATGGAAGGAGGACAACAACAGGTTTTTCCTGTTCTACCCCTACCATTCCGAGTAGGGAGAAGAAAATCTGTGGAACAGGACATCTACAGGGACCAGAAATGGAAAGAAGCACCAGGTCAGTTACAAACTCACACTTTGAAGAAAATGTGGGGGTATGGGCAGGAGAGTTAATATGGAATATTTCCAAATGTTAACTGTCTGCAGCTGAGGCTTCTTTATTAAACAGAGGTTTAAATTTTATACCTTCGACTAAAATGGACAATAATGAATTTCTGTTATGCCTATGTATGTTTACTAGAAATGTAACATTGAAACAACAATTTGGAAATGGCAATGAGGCAAGGAATGTTCATTTTAAGAAAAACAGTCTGTATATACCAATATTGCCGCATAATATAGAAACCTTCTTAAAAGCTCGTAAAAATGCCATTTATAGCACAGGAAATAATAGTTTTTTAGAAGAAGGAAAGTATAATTTGACAGAGTGAGCACAAAGCATTTTGTGACTTGCAGACTAATGATAGCATAGTTATAAGTCCCGCTGACAAAGGGGGACCAGTGATGATATTGAATGCTGACTTTTATAATACAGTTATGCAAGAAATGTTATTGGATCCAAATATATATGTTGAAGTACCAAAAACAATTGTGTTTGAAATGAGTGAACAGATTGCCAGTACCTTATATAAATGCATGTATATGGAACTATTAAGTAAAGATCTTTTTAATTATTTTACTGTTGAAAATCCACTCATACCTCAAATCCATGGTCTTCCCAAGATACACAAAGATCCATATAACCCTAAATTTAGACCTATAGTAGCAGGGGCAGGATGGCTAACAGAACCTCTCTCTATATACCTGGATAAGGAATTGAAGACAGCACTCAATAAATATGCATATGTCTTGAAAGACAAAGAACAGTTTTTAGTGGACCTTTATGGGGCAGTGAAGCAAATGGGAACAGCAGATATGGGGATGCTGGCCACACTAGATGTAGTGTCTTTATTTACAAGTATACCCAATGACCAGGGGATAAGCATGGTGAAATCAGTGCAAGGCAGGGAAAGTTCTCTAATACTAAGATAGACTTTCTCTGTATGTTACTAGAATTGGTACTAGAGCACAACATATTTGTGTTCTATGGCATATGCTATAAGCAGTTGTCAGGGGTTGCCATGGGCACAAGTTGTGCCAACACATATGCAAACCCGGTTGTGGTTAACTGGGAGTATGGGCATCTGTTAGGTAATCCCCAAATAGCCTTTTATAGGCATTTCGTAGATGATCTTTTTATTTTTTGGAAAGGTGTTGGTGAACAACTTAAATCCCTGTATGCTCACCTAAATACTACTAGTGACTTTTTAAAGTTTACGATGAACTGTTCTGAAATGAGTTTAGACTTCTTGGACGTTACCACATATAGAGAAAATGACCAATGGTTTACGAAATTACATAGGGAACAATGCTACAGGCCATCTTTTCTACAAAGAAACAGTATGCATAACCCTAAGATTTTTCCTAACATAATTAGAGGTCAGGCAATGAGAACATCTATCCTATGTTGTCAAGAGGAAGTGTATAAAAATGAGTTAACTAAGCTAAGAACAGGTTTCATTAATAGGGGGTATAGTGAACATGAAACTGATAAGGTGTAGCATAATGTACACAAAGAAAGGAAAGGTAAAGCTAAGCCCTACTACTCTGATAGAGTAGGCAGTGACAGGGTAGATATTAGGAATGGTGTATTACAATACATTCTGATGGTTTTACTATATACAAGGGATGTGAAAAGGTTTGAAACCATCATACAACAAAACTGGCATATGTTGTTAGTAGATGAGGATACTACCAACATAGTGGGTGGGCAACCACATTTTGCATTTAGAAATAAGAAAAATCTGAAACAGCAGCTTTGCTATCCAGGGATACCTACTCTGATGGATAGCACAGTGAATGGTACCCATAGATGTGGAAAATGTGCACAGTGCATTTATGTAGATGAATCAAGGTTTTTCAAGCACCCTGAAACAGGGCGTCTATGGGAGCTAAGGAATTCTGCTGATTGCAATACTAAGAATGTAGTGCATGTAGCTCACTGCACAACATGTTTCCATTTCTCTGTTGGTAAAACTGACCGTCACCTTAGGGAATGGATAAGGGATCCCCTTTACTGCACTAGAAAAGGGCAACTGTATAGTGCTTTGGCTAAGCATACATTGGATAAGAGGGATGACCATATATTTTTATTTCAGGTTTTACACATTCAGAATGTCAGCAATAGGATGGGGGACATAGTCAATACTACTGAAAATATGGAAGTAAAATGGATTGTGCGTTTAGGAGCACACAGAGGTTTGGGTTTGAATGATAGTGTTCCATTGAAGCCAGTGCTAAAATCTAGAAGGTTAAAATAAAATAAATAATAATACTGTGTTAACAAGAGAAGACTACATAAACATATGCAGGGCTTTAGGTCAATATGACAGTATTTCTTGAGCTGTTTCTAGCATAGATATCACTAAAGACAAGTATTTGTTGAGATGTATGTTTAAAGCATATGTATTTATTAGGTGGACAGCATGTGTATTTATTAGGCAGAATATATGTATTAAGTTGTTGAGTATGTACTGCTTATATTTTTATATAAATGTACATATATATTTATGCTTATACCCATACATACAAGCAGTTACTAAATGGGGAACATGATTATATGTATTTATTCACTGACCTTTTATTTTTTTTATTTATATTCATCCACATGTTCTTGTTTTTACATTTTGTGCATGTGGTTTTTAAACAGTGTTTTTCTGACTTCAGCAATTAACTAAGGGCAAAACGTAACCATAGTAATTAATTGATTGCTGAGTGCTGAATTAACTTTGAGTGGTAGGATTGGTTGTTTTAGTAATGAATTAAAGTATTTAAGTGCTGTTGCTGTTTGAATGAACTGTCTGATGAAGCAATGGTTACCATTGCAAAAGCACTCACCATTTTGTATTAAAAAAGAAGATTTTACTTTGTCGTGGTCCAGCTTCTTTATTCCAGCTACCTTTCTACTGGGCACCTGTGTTTCAACATTTTCAACTTCTGGGCCGGTTTGGATTTATTTGTTTGCTGCTTGAATACGTATAATGTTTACATATTCAGACTTTATGATTTTTTTTCTACCTGAAAACTTTGGAATGCTGGTTCGGATAATTGACGTTTTTGATGACCAACGTTCAGATAATCAACTCTTGTACTGTACTCTAATTTCCTTACTTTTTCTAACAATTTAGATAATGTTTCTAAGAAATCATTAACATAAGTGGGATGCTTGTAATAAAGGTATCTTCAAGTAGAACAATAGACGTTATGCTCGAAGTATGCAAAACATTTTTAAGACCTTACTTAGATTACAATAACTCTTTCTGTATTTATTTAAGGATTGATTTAACAAGAAATGAGAGAGTTCAAAAGAAAGTTCACAAAGAAAATTCATGGTTTATTTAACATTAGTTATTCTGACAAATATTATATTTATTTTCATTATAGATACTGTAGAAGCAAAATGATTCTTACCTACAAGGCTTTTAGGAGATCTCCATTGAATTTGGAGTTGCAGGATATACTTGGGTGTTCAAGGCACAACAGTTTAAATTTTAGAGTTGGTATCAACAGACTTAAGACAAAATTATATTACTCAGTCTTTACCTATTTCATGGAATTGTTTACCAATTTCTGTACGATCCTTGCTTAATGTTGATCTTTAAAGAGAAATCTGGACTTGTAGGTTGGTTCAGAGAATTTCAGCCCTCTTTTTATAGAGCCTGTGTTCCCTAAAGGCCTTAAGGCCAGAAAGCTGTTTTCTTTTTATTTATTTTTTTTTACGTTACAAAGGTCTGTGTTCTACACTCTTGTGGGAGGAGTGGATAGCCTCCTTCCTTCTGAGCTGGGAATTGCTGGTTGAAGGATTATTTTGCCTGTTACTGTAAGTGTCTTTGTTCTGATTTAAGCTCAATTAACCAGAGCTACTCTGCGTTTGTCGTCCTTTGCTAGAGTGCCAGAGTGTTTCCTCTAGAATCCAAGCCATCCAAAGCTAAGAATAAGAAATTAAGCTTATTTTGAGTTTGATCTGCACTTTTTCATTTGTATTTTGTGTGCCTTTTTGACTGTTTTGCACTGAAATTATTGCTTAGTTATCATAGACTATATCCATACTTGCTGAATCTAGCCTGTTTTATATACACTTTAACTAAAATCTAACCATGTTACATTAAGCAAGGTTTCCCTGCACCCTTGTCTGAGCTGGGGTTTGCTGGAGTAAGGATCATTGTGTGATTTCCCATTGGTGGACTAGTTAAAACTGTTTAATTTTGCCCGCATAGTTGTGCACCTACCAATGGGGATTAGCAGTGCCTTGTATAGATGCAAAAGCCTAGAGACTATTTTTTCCCTGGACACCAGGTTACCTGCTGCTCTGCTGACAATGCAGCTGCACACTTCTGTAATGCAGGCAACTCAGCTGAGCACTGAGTAGCGTCACCCCACTTTACATCCCTGATTTTCTATAGAATAAGTCCCCTTGGAAATCCCAGAACAGTAGCTAAACTAATTTCCCTCTCACAACTTAGTACTTAAGAATTACCTGCTACTATGGACGGTCAGTTTCCCAACATTTCTCCAGCCAGCCTGATTGACATGGGTATTCTGAGGCAATGTAGCAATTGCTTCATGTATACTGGCAACCACTTGCTCCTAAAGCAAACAAATGCATTATGTGAGAGATGTGACTATACCATGAAACTAGAATTAGTCCTCTCACATAACAATAAACAAGACATCAAACAGGTTGCCAGCACACACACCTCTCCACTCACACAAGGTAAGATCAAGGCACACAAACCCACATATGTGGAGGCACTTGCTAAGAGCCTCCCAAAAGACCAGAGACCTGACCTCACAAGCACAAACAACCTACACCTATTGGTACACGGACAGAATCCAGCACTACACATAACAGACATATCAGTGTCTCAACAATTAAGCTCCTAAGGCAAAACACTTCAAAACCTAATGTCCTAGTCAGAGATGACTCAATAGTGAGACACACGGATGTCCCCCTCTCCAGGTTGGACAAGAAGATCACTGTCAGATGCCGGTATCCATCAAGTCATGCACGCACTCAAGTCACTCAGCAACAATTACTGTTATGACTCTGTCATAATTCATGTTGGATTGAATGACTTGAGGCACACCTCTCTGGACTATATGAAGAGAAACATGACTGAACTCTCAGATTGCGTCCCAAGCAGGTATGTCCCTAGCCGTAAGCAGCATTCTACCTTCACCTAGGATGATGCCACAATACAGACAGAAAATAATTGATTTCAATAATTGGCTTAGCTTCTGATGTCACTCCAGGGGAATCCAGTGTCTGATAGCCTGGGAAGACATGGTCAACAGACCACTATGTTTTGCCACGATGTTTTTGTTGACCGAGTACCATTCAAGAGAGTATGTAGATTGCATATGCTCGGGTTACTCTGTCTAGACCAGCTAAAGAGGCTCCTACGATGAACTATTTCATGAACGCTGGCTTTTAAGTAGCTCTGCTAGTTAGCCCCATTTCTATGAATTACCGGACCTATTCTTAGAATTTCAAGTCATATAAGGACTTCTTGGGCCACCTCGCTATTAAAGCAGTGAGTTTCACTCTCTAACAGGTAGCGGTGTGCACATAAACACGGATAAACCGTGTTAGAGATTTGCTCAGTGATATGGTCCACAATTATGTACGATAAGCAGAGCGCTATATCCACATTCACTCCCTCAAGAACGCTGACCTTTTGTCTAGCGCACGTGTGTATTTGGCCTTAGTTTAACAATAATTACTAACTTTGGGACTCATTCCATAACAAAAGATCTCTGGCAGCAATTTTTGTATAAGCATTTTATGCAGTTTTTAGTGAATACGTAAGCAACCAGCTAGCTTCCCTCTCTCAATGCGGAGTTTTAACAACCTGCACCATGCAAAACATGGTTGCTTAATGTATTGCTGCTAATTCATCATTCCAGTGAATATATAGAGATGTTACAAGCTGTATACTAGACTTATGGTCGCCTGTGTATTCTACTCTGCTTTATTTGATTGTACATCTAGTGTTACTTTTAAAATGAATGTTTGACCACTGGTCATTTTGTACTATTCATTCTGCTCATGTTAGCTGACCTGTAAACATATAGATAAGCGGAATAGTTGAACTAACTATTGTACAAACCCATTAGTAACTGCATTTTACCTTTCTCATGCTTGCACTAACCTAATAAGCATATTAAGTTGAATAACAAATGTTTTCCTAGCAAATGTGATTATTTAATGCATTATCCTTTCTAGTACTTTGTTTATAATGTGTGTTTTGTCCTTCTACTTATACTATCACTTTCTCTTCTCCCCTTCTGTTCCCAGCACTACTACCGACTGCCCTGTACTAGGTCTTGGGTCTCACACCCTGCCTAGGACTACTGCCTCAACCCCAAGCTAAGGAACATTACCAAACCTCCTTGGGATTCTTTCCCCTAAAGGACACAAGAAAGTATGTTTTATACTGTCTATTACCTAAAGACACAATTGTAACTTTCACCCTAAGTGGAATCTGTAAAACCCAAAATCAGGATAGCCAGCAGCCAAACCCTTCCCCCTCCCAACCAACAGAGTAACTATTCTCATAGCCTTCCTCAACAACCCCTGTGTTAACCTGCCTTTACATTTTAGAACTGCAAGTCCTGTGAGTAGCCTCGGCTGCAGTACTATCTGTACCCACTAGGTGGCTCCCTCCTCCCAGGTCTTTTTCCCACTGCAACAATTTCTACATTGTACTATTTTTCTCTCATACAACCCCTATACTTCCTACTTTGCTATCTGATAGACCCAATCCTACCCCACTACTTCTATATACTTCTCAACTATACAAAGTATTATCTCCTTGAAAAACTCATTCTCAACTGTACAAAGTCTTATCTCTTTGAAGAACTCACCTTAACAATCAGCACTCTACTGATTGTTTTACCTGCTTTTTCTTCTTCCTTGGCTCTTCCCGCTCCATTCGCCCTACGGGCTCACTCCACTCCCCTATCCTGCCCCCAATTCCTACCCGCCCCCACTATTCCTAAACTTATACTACCCTAACCACTCCCCTGACTAATTGGCCACTCCTACTAAACAGTTTCATCCAATCACAAATCATCTTCCATACACCCACTCCCCTAGTCCCAAATCTCCCACACTCTACCTCCTCTATCACCACTCCCTTATTTCTAGCCTTTCCTACTACCATAGCCACCATGTATCCAGCAACTCCCTCCTCATACCAGAAACTGAAACCATTGTACTACCTCATACCCTCACTCATAACATCTCCTCACTGCCTATGAATTCCATTACCTGCCTAATTCTCAACACTCTACATCAAGTACAGCAATCCACATCCATACAGACACTCCTCCCTCAACACAACCCCACTTCCAATATAGTACAGCTCCAAAACCTCTTCATCCATTACAATCAACATACTTAAACCCAAGGACAAAGAACTATTACCAGCTTCTACTAAAGTTCACCAAACTCCTACAAAGTCTACGTAATCTCATAGCCGATGGTGACATCCATCCTAACCCTGGCCCAAGCTCACCAACTATCAATAATCCCATAGATAGAACTCCTACCAACATAAGAAGCTCACATAATGCCCCCAAATCATTTCTAGTCTGTCAGTTAAATATCAGAAGTATAAATAATAAACTCCACTACCTGCACGCACTCATAGATATACACTCACCTGATGTTTTCTGCCTTACAGAAACCAGCTTAAACCCACTATCCCTGACAATGAAATATTACCCCCCCCACTACAATATAATAAGACTTGTCCGTAAAGTGAGAAAAGGAGGTGGAGTAGCCATCCTATATAATCCCCCTGACCTAATAACTACCAACACCGAAACAATAATCTCAAGAATTCAACTCAACAAAAACAAAGCTATAAACATAGTATGTAGTTATATTCCTCCAGGCAATAACATAAACACCTTAGAAAGCACACTCCAATGGTTATCCTCCTCCCACCCCCAAGAAGCAATCGTACTTGGAGACCTTAACATCGACTGGACAACTTGTTCAGCACAGTTCCCAACCACCCATATTAACTTACATGGTTTCTCCCAAACTATTACTACCCCCACCAAAATCAACAAATGTAACAAAAAGGAAAGCATTTTAGATTGGATCTTAAATAATAATCCTCAGGTGTACAAAGCAGGTACCCTACCTGAGGACATGAGCGACCACCTCCTAACCTACATAATGAGAAAAAGAGAAGACATGCCCCACCAAACCACCTTTATAACCCGCAGGTATACAAAGAACTTTAACCTAAACAGTTTCCAAAATTATCTAAGCTTATGCAGATGGGCCAAACTTAAAACACTACCCCTTGACCAAGCAGTCTCAGAATTCAACACCACCTTCCTAGCCATCTTAGACAGGTACGCTCTCACACATAGAATTAGAACCAAAAACAAAACGGCACCATGGCTAACCAATACTACTAGACAAAAACTTACTTCTAGAAATAGAGCATAGACCTCATGGATAGCCACCAAATCCCCACAAGCCCACATAACATACAAAATAATAAAATAATAATAAGATAAGAAATGAAGCTAAAAGATCTATTATGTTAGACGAGCAAAACTACTATTTCAATTTACAGCAAAAACACTAAAATCAGCCTTTAAAATTCTGGTCAGGTCTGAATAAGCTACTCCACCCAGGTAAATCATCTACTTCCACCCCCTCATCAACCTTACAACTACCCCCTGAATCAGTAGCAAACACCTTTAACACTTTTTTCACTGAAACCGTCAAATCCCTAGCCAATAATCTACCTCCCTCCTCTTCTTCCACAACCTCCACAACCTCACCTACTCATATGAATCCCTCACCCTTAAAATTTGAGCCTATCCCCACAGACTATATCAAATCTTTACTTGAAAAATTAAAACCTACTACCCTTGCAGCCGACCAACTTCCTGCAGAATTCCTACAAAAGGCAGCTAAAGTAATAGCTTACCCTATCTCCATCTTAATCAATCGTACTATCTAACAATCCTACATCCCCTCCATCTGGAAAATCTTGCACATTCTTCCACTTCATAAAGGAGGGAACTTCATAGAACTCTCAAATTACAGACCTATCGCAATTCTATCTCCCCTAGCCAAAATAATGGAGAAATGCATACAGAAGCAACTATTAGTCCACCTCACCCACAATTCTCTCCTAGCCTCATCCCAGCATGGTTTCGGAACAGCCCACAGTACAACCACTGCCCTTCTCTCCTTCTCTCACACAATAAACCACAACCGTAATCAAAATCTGCTCTCCTCTGCCCTCTTCCTCGATATAGCTAAAGCATTCGACATGGTAAATCACAGCTTCCTCTTAGACTCTCGCAACTCACTGTCCATAGACAATTCAGTATGTAACTGGCTCCACTCATACCTAAACGGTCGACAACAAGCTGTTTTGTGGAAAGATAATCTATCCCCCTTCTACCTGTGACCCTTGGCATTCCCCAAGGCTCCATTCTAGGTCCCCTTCTTTTCTCTATTTTCATCAATGATCTGCCCAAAATCATACCACAGGCTACTTCCATACAGTACGCAGATGATTCCACACTAATCTGCACTGCCTCTACTCCAGCAGAATTACAATCCCTAACCCAGTCTACCTTTAACAAAGTAGAAAACTGGCTTAATACTCGTCTACTCCTACTGAACCCAAATAAAACCAAACTACTACTTTTCTCCCCTATCCAAAAGCAAACACCATCAATTTTTACAGTCTCTTCAAACAATGGAACCACAATTTCTCCTGAACCAAACACCAAACTACTAGGCATAATCATTGATAACAGTCTGAATTATAATGCCCATATAGACAAAACCATCAAAACAGTAAATAAAAAAATAGGATCCATGTACAGGATAAAGAAATTTCTAACCCCAGCTGCCGGAACCACCATAGCCCGCACACATCTTCTGTCCTCCCTTCTCTATGCCTCACCCATCCTTACTAATCTATCTAAATCAAACCTCAACAAAATCACCAGCTGCTATAACAATATAGCTAGATTCGCCACAGGCTCCACATACAGAACCCACCATTGTAATAATCTTCACAAATTAGGTTGGCTAGAACTACCCAATCAAATATACTATAACCAACTCATAGTTACTCATAAAATCCTCTACCAACCTACCAGTACCCCGATTCTAACTAAAATTATCACCCCCTATAACAACCTAACATCCCGCTGCTCATCTAGCAGAATGCTAGTACAAACAACCAAAGCAAACAACTCAGCTGGAGATTCTTTGTTCTCCAACTCAACTGGAAAAAAATGGAACTCCCTCCCTCCAGAAATAACAGCTCATTGCCTCAACTCAAAAAAGCTCTAAAGACACACATGCATAGACTCTGGCTATGTCCATGTCTAAACCCCGACTAAACTATACAAAGATGACACTGAGCTAGTCAAAAAATAGCCGTGCTCCTATCAAAACCCCCAACTAACCCAAAAACACAATAACAAACTTATTAAACCAAACTATCTCACAGATGTTTACCAATTTCTCCCTCTATAACCTATTTTATTCTGCCCACAATAATCATAATCCTTCCAACCTAAATAACCTTCTCTTTCTTATCTTCCTTACTTTCTAATTGAAAATGCTTATCTTACAGACACACCTCTACTAAAAGTTTGACTGCTCTAAATTCACTGTTGCAAAAAATGTTTTGTATGTCTTATCTATAGGTATCCTACAGATGACTTTGGTCTTTGACCTATTGTTAACTTTCTAAAGATCATTACAACCTGCATTTTTCTCTCTTTAATGGTTACTAAAACTTTGTAAATAGAGCTATTGCTACATTTTTAAATATCTTGTAACCTACTTTATTACTTGTTACTAAATATCTACATTTTTATTGTTGTTACTAAATGTTTAGATAACATGGAGCTTTTCTCCCTGGGCCTCCGCTGAAAATGGATATGTATCCAGTCGGACTTTCCCGGTTAACAAATGTAAAATAAATAAATAAATAAATAAAAATAAGGCATTCTTTAGCCTCATCCAAAACCTAAAAGGGAATGCCCAGCAGTGTGCCGAACTTATAGTGAACAGTACCACACACACTGAACCTGAGGAAATTGCCAACCTGGTAGCTGACAGATTTGGCAATAACTTTACCACCGTGTCCCCACCAGCCATACCCCAAAGCATTCCAGACACCAGTTCTCTACCATGTATCATCAAATAACAGGGCATACATATGCTGTCCAAGGCCAAAAACACGGCCTCTGTGAGACCAGATAACATCCCAGGATGCTTGCTAAACAATCTAAAGAAGACTGAACCACTTGGCACTGTCTTTAACCATTTCTATTTGAAAACATCGAAGAACCATAATATCGAACCTGGGAATATTGAGACCAGACCTTCGCACATTCACAATATCATCTGTCCAAAACATCGACTCCTACAGTATCGAAAACTGAGACCACACCATCAACAAAACATGACATTGCATAACTGACAGTAAGGTATGGAAATATAACATCTAATTCGTAACTTCAATGAGACATGCTTTCCAATCAGCAGTGACACATTATTGTGAAAGTATAACTCAGACCATCAAAATTTAAACAGTATTACATTAAAGCACTCTAAATCACCGTGGAAAATGCTGCCTGAGAACAAATTACCATACTAGTCGTCCTACATATGTAAATGCATCTCTTTACATTTACTATGCATTCTTAGTTTAAAATGTAATTGTTTATGTTGAGTGTCCTTAGCCTTTCGAGATTTTGTGAATGGGTATACGTTTCCCAGTTCTCCAGGGCTATAGAATATGCTCTCTGCTATGTTGTATATACTAAAGCCTCTCTCTTAAAGTGGTATTACCACTGTTGTAGGATCCCTGTCTCTTTCTGCACTGGAGAGGAGATGCTGATGGTATATTAGGCTGTTCTGCTTTCCGTTTTCAATGTTGTAGGAGTTGATGTTTTGGAAAGATGATATTGTGCACGTACGACATTCTAGTCTCGATATTCCTAGGTTCAATGTGATGGTTCTTCAACGTTTTCAAGTAGAACCCTTTAACCAGAGCACTGGCTTTGTCCCAGCAGAGTGGAGAACAACAGTAGTAATCCCATTGCTCAAAGGGGGTCCCCTAACCGACCCAGTAAACTATCGGCTCATAAGCCTAACCTGTCTTGTCTGCAAAGCCATGGAAAGAATCATCTTGGACCTTATCAACAAGGACACAGGCAACCTTCAAACTCTTGACCCAACCCCATTTGGTTTCATCAAGGGTAGGTCTTGTTCATTAAACCTGGTGGACTTCTTTGAGAATGGATGAGGGCAAAGCAGTATATACTGCCCATCTTGATTTAGCCAGTGCTTTTGACTCAATCCCCCACTCAGAGATCATTGAGAAACTCTCCCAGCTGGGGATTAACCCATATTACACTAGATGGGTAGCCAACTGGCTCACCGGCATGCACACTGTCAAAGTTGGGAGTCCACTTCCACCAGTAGACCAGTTACCACTGGGGTATCACACGGATCTGTGCTGGGCCCTCTCTATTTTATTTTATTTATTTTTATTTATTTTATTTTACATTTGTTAACTGGGAAAGTCCGACTGGACACAGGTCCATTTTCAGCAGAGGCCCAGGGAGATAAGCTCCAAAACAACACATACATAGAATAATAGGCAATTACATGGAACATTCATTTCATGTTATGAGAGCTTTCATTACATACACCCGAGGAGATGATGCACACAGTATGGGGTACCTTAAATTGACAGTTCATACAAAAGTCAAACATTTCGGTATAGAGTATGAAAAGACATCTACTCAAAAGACCTGAAAGTGGCAGAATTTGGAAATCCTGAAACAGACCGTCTGAGGGTAATTTGGGTGCAGAGGAGTTACCTTTTTGAGGGTTAGCCTGTTGGGTGGCATGAGCATAACCAATTATTTTGAAAATGGTTTTTCAAGAGTTTTTTAAACTGAGTAGTGGAGGTGGTAGAGGTAGTATGGATTAGTAAGGTGTTCCATTTTTGGCAATAGTGCTGGCAAAAAGGGATTTGCCAGCATCATTAGTTCTAGTGGGGATGTGTGGTTGTATGAGTTCCTGTAGTGCAGGGGCTAGGCTGGGAAAGTAGTAGAGTTTGTGAACAGTAAATAGTTGGTTGAGTAGTAGCATATAAGGTAGCTCCAACCAGTTGACTTGTTTAAGTGACAGACAGTGATGTGACCTATAAGGGGATTTGGTAGCAAATTACATGATTTTGTTGTAACAAGATTACATTTTATTTAGGTAGGTTTGCCAGAGATTAGTAAAGATGAGAGAGGCATATAAGAGAATGGATAAGAGATGGGACCTTGCAATGGTTGCTTTGGTCTTACTAGTCATGAAGTGTTTATTCCTATAAAGGAGTCCAAGTTTTTTGTTAACTTTCTTGATGGTTTGAGCAATATGTCTGTCTAATCTAAGATTGTTGTCAATTTCAACACCTAGCAGTTTTGTGTGTGTGGTAGGGCTGATTTGAGTGTTGTCCTTGGATTTGATTGGGAAGCTATTGCTTAGTGGTGGTGGTTTTGCAGGGCCGACTATAATAAGTTTGTTTTTTTGGGGGGTTGAGAAGAAGTTTGATATTGGTGTAACAGGTTTCTGCGAGGGTGAAGTAGGTCTGGGTTAAGGTTTGAAGTTCATGTAGTGTGGAGGTGGCGCAAATAAGGGTTGTGTCATCTGCATATTGTACTACTGACACAGAGGGTGAGGAGAAAGTGATGTGGTTAGCATATAAGGAGAAAAGTAAGGGACCAAGAATAGACCCTTGAGGTATTCCTATGGTAAATGGCAATAGGGGGGATAGTTGGTCTTTCCAGAGAACTGTTTGTTGATGGCCGGATAGGTAGCTGTTAAACCAATCAATAGAGGAGGGGTTTATGTTTATGCTAGATAGAGAATTCAGAAGCATGCTGTGGTTAACCATATCAAAGGCTTTTGATAAGTCTAAGAATATGGAGGAAACAAACAGACCATTGTTTCTGTGGTGGTTAACTATATCTGTGAATGATAGGAGGGCTGCGGTTGTACTGTGAGATGGTGTAAAGCTGTTGTGTAGCAGAGAGAAGGTTGTTATCTTTGAGGTGTTGCATTAGTTGAGTGTGAACCACTCTTTCTAATTCTGTTTGGAATCTATTTCTCTGAGGTCCAGGTGAAAGTAGATGTCCTGTGGCTTACCAGGTTGCAGATGACTGGAAACTGGGTGCAATCATTGAGAGCCCCTAATGATTTAAACATATTACAGAAGGGGGTGACACAGACAAATGATTGGTGCCAAAGACGTGGACTAAAACTAAATGCAAAAAAATGTTTCATTGTCCCCTGTGGCAAAGAAGTAACCCCAGCTAATTATGATATAGATAACACCCCTCTAAGCCCAAACCCAGTGGTGTGAGACTTGGGAACACAGGTTGAAAGCAATCTAAACTAAAAATCACTATGTGTCCATAGTAGTAAGGAAAGTGTTCTAGATTGTGCATCAGATAAATAAGGGCATTGCATCCAAGACTGAGGTTATAACTCCACTGTACTCTACCTTTATCAGACCACTAATTGAGTACAATATTCCCTTCTGTATGTATCAAACCAGACACCTGCAGCAACTGGAAAGACCACAGAGGTTTCTAATCAAGAGAATCAAGGGCTTCCAAAATGTGACTTACATGAAAAGACTGAAAGCCCTGTCAATGTACTCTGTGTAATACAGGGTACTGAGAGGCGAACTGTGCCTGGCCTACATAGCAGTGTCTGACTCTGCTGTAATGGAAATGCTGCATATCCACAAATCAAATAGGGTAAGAGACACTCGTTCCAGGGATCTCAACCTAGCATGTAACATTAACAAAACATTTTGGAGAGACATACATCTCCTAGAGACTGCCACTAAGCTCCTCCTTCATGGGAATTAGAGCTCCTCAATGACCCTATTTAAGCCGAACCTTGACAATTGGATGGGTGACTGTAAATTCACCTTGGGGGTGGCACCTATGTCCCTCATGGACTGGGGTGGTCGGTGCTGATAATAGAATTGCTCTGCTAGCAACGACCAACTAACTATGGTAATTAGTGTACATGGGTTTTCTACACAGCTAGGTTTGTAAAGGCCTTGGGGCCATTACCATAGTAACCTCCTGTGAACGTATGAAAACAAAATGCGGTAACATTTTCATTGTTTTCATGCATTATACATATATGTTTTATTTTTAGCAAATATCCTTCACTGCAGCATTACATGAATTGTTCAATTCCTGCCTTCCATTAAACCTCACTGTTCCTATTCCTGAACATTATTCTGCATACATTATTCCCACAAATTCCATTTATTTCTATGTAATTTACCCTTTGTAAAGATTCCATTTGTATTTTAACTATTTTACAATATTCAGTTTTCCAGTTAATTTCATTTACATTTTGTTTTCTTTTTTCTAGTAAATGCTTTTTTGCCAGCGAGTAGCATAAAACTTAGTAAGGCCTTACTATGCCTAGGTAATTAAGATTCTTTATCCCAGCTCAAAAGAATAATTTCCTTAGTTACAACCATTTGCTTCCCTAACATTTCTGATGAAGTACTCGGCAGGGAATTTTTAAAGTCTGCCATCTCATTACATTTCTTAAAAACATGTTCCTAATTACCTTTCTCTTTCCCATCACACCTCTACCATTTGCTGTCTACCTGAATAAAAATTTGCCAAGGTCTTCTTGGGGTATAAAATAGCTTTTGCAAATATTTCCAAGCAAAAATCCTAAATCATCTGAACTTCAGAGCTATACAGATGTCCTGTTATTGTCCCTTTGTATCTTGTCTTTCCAGTCTCTCTTCTCAATCTTTTCTAACCTCCTCTGATTGATTTTTATAGTTCTCATGTAATATTTCATGTTTTACTAATTCACTCTTTAACAGCAACTTCTGTTCTAGACTAAAGTAAAAACTACTAGCAATTGTATTTCAATTAGCACCCCACGTCTCACTTTCTCTTTGACTATATTTTATCAGTCCTTGGTAGGAAAGACAATCTCTAAAGTTCAATTCAGTCTTTTATTTGGCCTCATCACTATATTACCTTTCTCTTTCTGCTTATATGATTTGTTTACCATGGTTCCTTTGCTAATTTCTTCCAGTAAATTTCTATCTCCTCTTGCCCATTTTCTATATCCCTTTTTGCAGTTATCCCTATTGGTTAAATCTCCTTTATTAATTCCTGTATTGGCTTAGTTCTTTGAATATTTTCTGCTACTTTATGAATACGGTAGTTTTTGTGGTTGCCATTCTTCTCAAGGACCTGCATTCAAAATCCTCCTCTGTCCTTCATTCTCATCCCTCCACCCACGCCACCCCCTTTTCATCATCATCCCTTTCCACTTTGATTTATTATCTTCTTGTGATATGTATATGAGCCTTAACTGCATAGCTTGAAATGTCCTTTCAAATGCAGTAATCCTAAATCACCTTGTCGTTTGGGGAGCTCAGCTTATCCCACTTAACTCTTGCTGTCTTCCTCTCCCAAATAAATTCCTTCAACTCTTTACTATAGTCCAAAACATCTCCTCTGGTTAATACAAATAGGCCTGACCTGTATATAAAACTAAAAGGACTTTCCATTACTTGTATCTTACCATTCATATCCATAATTAAGAGCTACCATTTTCTCAATTTTTGCATCATCTTTTTCTTAATCGATTTCTACATATCCTTAGCTGCCATAATTGAATACTTTTTAATCCAAACACTTAAATACCTCATCATATGTCCCCAGAAGTATGGGTATTGCTGAACCAGATTATGTGCAGGTGTATAGATTACCACTATACCCTTTGACTTTTTGTTCATTAGTTTCAAGTCTTGTCAGAATATAAAATTATCTCAGTATGTTCCGTAACATCATGATGTGCTTCTTGGGATTTTTCAACAACAAAATAACATCTGGAAATACTGTATTGTTTATATCCTTTAATTTGTGAGTCCTTTATTTTCTTTGCCAGTGGCTCTAAATATACAGCAAATAAAGAGGAAAGAAGACATTCCTGCTTTCTTCCTCTGTGAAAACACAGCTTTTCAGAGAGGAGCTGTCCCACTTGAATTCTTCTGACCTTTCATATATCATCCTGCACTTTCCACAATAGTGGATACATGGTGATCAAAGGACAGGCCATTATCTGCACAGGTTCCCACATCACTGACTGAAGCGAAGTTATGTTTGTCAAAGTATGCTGTTTTACATTTCCTGGCATTTAGTTTTAGTCCATAGTTTTGCCACAAGGTATTTGGTGAACTGCCTTCTCGGAGGAGCTTGGCATTCTCGGGGAAGTTGATGATGTCTCCAAGTTTGCAGTCATTGTAGACTTGGTCAGCCATAAACTTTTAACATTTACTCTGACCTCTGTGAAGTAAACAGAGGAGGAGTGGTCCAAAGAATGAACCCTGTAGTATACTGCTAGTGACTTGTCTTTTTCAGGATGTAGATCCACCTACCCTAATTTCCTGGGTTCAGTTTGTGAGCCAGTTATCTATCCAGTGAGTTAACATTGGGATTTATATTTAGATAGGAGAGCATATCTTAGTATATGATGGTGTCAGAAGTCTTTTTGAGGTCTAGATATGCACTGTCTACTTATTTGTCTCATCCATTGCTTTAGTAAGCTTCTTGAAGTCAGGCAGGTTAAGTAGGTAGGGTCTGCCCTTGATGAATGCAACTGGCTTGGATTGAGACTTTGTAGGTCACCTATGTCCTTATTTATTAATTCCATAAGGAACCTTTCCATGGGCTTACTGTTGAGGCTGGTCAGGCTTATGGTTCAGTAATTACAAGAGTCCATTGACACCCCATCTTTGTGCATGGGGATGACGGTTGCTGTCCTCCATTCATCTTGCATGAAGCCTGTTATTAAATAGTCTCTGTAGGCATCATGTTTCAGGAAGGCCAGTAGGGTCGGTGATAGTGGGTAGTATTCTTTGGTCTTCGATAGTGCCCTGAGGAATTATTGTTGACAAATTTGAGGGCGTGGTTCAGATATGGTTATGTGATCTAACATATATAGATGGGGAGAGTGTGGTGAAGTTTCAACTGAACTTGGCCACCAGTTGACTGGCTATGCCCTCTGGGTCAAAGTATGTGATATAATTTGTTATTAGCTTTGCGCAGTGCTGGGCATTGTTTCTGAGGTTTCTAACACAGTTAAAGAAGGCTTTGTGGTTATCCTTTGCTTGGATGGCTATTTTTACCTCATATCTGTATTTGCTTGATTTGATCAAGGTCTGGAGTTCCCTGTTAAGTTTAGCAGGAGTATTTTGGCATCATGAGAGTTAGAAATAGTTTTGCATATAGTGAGTTGTTTTCTTATTATAGAGCCTGTTTATATTTGTGTAGCACCATGGGAGTTTATTTTCAAATTTGGCATTGTATTTACTTTGAAGAGAGACAGCTGCATGTCTGCAGCTGTTTACATGTGCATAAAATTTGGCACTAAAGGATTCCACATAAGCTGTAGGGTTATCATGTTGGAAAGGGATTTTAAAATTAGCCAGGTCATCTTTCATAATCTATGAATACTGAAGTTTTGGAAGAAGCTTTCTGCTTCAATCTTATAGTGGATGTGACTGTTTGGCCTGTTCTAACCAGGAAGGAAGTTAGAATTGGTGTGGAACAAATCTGTCCCCTATTTGTAAGGACCAAGTCCTGAGTTTTATCACCCCTGGTTGGGGTGCATGCTAACTGGTCTAGAGCGTTTATATTGATGAATTTCAAAACATTTCTGGGTGTACATTTTGAAGATGTGCAAGTCTCCAGTTGATGGAGGGTGTAGTTGATGTCACCTAGGAGAATGGTATTTGGCTTAATGGATATGGACTCTATACTATTTGAGTAGGAGGTATGGACTGAAGGAGTCATGCAGGGTATAGTTAACTATGATTATGATAATGGATTTTGTTGGTAAATTGTATGTGGAGGAGTTGCAGTTTGTAATCCTAAAGAGTTTTGAGGTAAAGTTGTGTTTTTAAGACTGTGGAGGCACACCACTGCATTTAGTGCCTTCATCTAGTGAGGTGGACCCAAGTGTGTGTCAGGCATTAAAGCTCTGTACTGATGCATTGCTGTCATAGGTCTTTTTTTTCAACACCTTTATTGAATTATCACTTGTGATATAGGCAAATTTACATATATACAATAGCAATCTAATTATATTAAATTAATATTAACAAGCATTATACTTCACATATACTGCTATATGTCATATAACCTAAGCAACATTACATAAATTAGTCAATTCCTGCCCCCCTTTTTTAAACAAGAAACATCTTTATTAAACCATCACTTACGACATAAGCAATCATACATTTTATATAAATGAAAACGAACTACACCAACACAATCCTAGTTGCAAGCATTTTACATCACAAACCATACTGGCGCACTCCCATTTCCAAACATTATACATCACTTATCTACCCAATCATTTCAGTCAAACATTACATAGGTCATTTAAGTCCTGCCTTCTTTTAAACCTCATTCCTCTCTTTTATATATTGTTCCCACAATTCCCATTTTTCCTATGTAGTTTGCTCTTGCCCTTTTCTAAAGATCTCAGTTCCAGTTGTTTTATCTGTTACTACATTCACTACTTCTAATATAGTTGGTTTAGAGTTTGATTTTCATTTTCTAGTAATTGCTTTTTTGGCAGCCACCAGAATTAGACACAGCAAGACCTTACCCATATGTAGGCAATTCCGATTCTGTAGCATAGCTCAGAAAAAAAATCATCTCCCTCTTCACACCAATCCACCCACCCAGCATCTCCGACAGTGCATCAGGCAGGGAATGCAACTGCACTCCCAGAAAATATGTTCCCAAGTACCTCTTCCTTCCCCCATCACACCTCCAGCATTTGCTGTCTACTTGAGGAAAAATTCTCTGGAGTCTACTTAGAGTATTAAAATATCTGTGTAAACATTTCCAAGCAAAAATCCTAAATCTTCTAGATTTTGTTGCTTATGTGGGAGAACTACATATATCCTCCCATTGTTTCTTTGTGAATTACTTATCCAGTCTCTCTTCCCAATCCTTTCTAACCTCCTCCGATTGATTATTATAGTTATCATGCAATATTTTATATGCTCTGCTAATTATTCCTTTTTAAATGGCAGCTTCTGTTCTACATTCTACTAAAAACTCTACCAGTGCTGGCCTTTCATTTATGACCTTTCTCTCTCTTTGCCTATACTCTGACATCAATCCTTGATGAGAAGGCAATCTCTAACCTGCAGTCCATATAAATTCTTGGCCTCTTCCCATTCTGTTACCTTTCCCTCTGTAGTTATTTGCTCCCAATAACTTGGTTCCTTTGCCAGTTTTCTCCAATAAATTTCAGCCTCCTCTTGTCTCTATCCCTAGTTGCAGTCATCCCTATCGGCAGAATCTCTTTTCTCCATTCACATGTTGGGTTAGTTCTTAGAATACTTTCTGCTACATTATGGATATAATATTCTGTATGATTATTGCTCCTTAAAGGTCTGCATCCTTAAAATCCCAGTCTCTCCTAGTTTCTTGAGCTCCCCCTGTTTCAATATCATCCCTTTCTACTTTGAGCTATAGTTTCCTGCTTGTGATATGTATAGGAGCCTTAACTGTGTAGCTCTGAAATACCCCTTCAAATTGGGTAATCCCAATCCGTCCTGTTCTTTATCCCACTTGAGTCTTGCCATCTTTCCTCCCAGATAAAGTCCTTCAGCTCTTTATTAATTGCTATCCACAACTTCTCCTCTGGTTGATAAAAAGATGCCTGACCTGTGTATAAGACTAAAGGGACTAAAAACATTGTGACTGTGCTTGTATCTTACTATCCATATCCGTATAACAGTTTCCATTTTCTCACTGTTTGTATTAGCTTTTATTTAGTCTCTTCCCACATACCCTTAGCTGCCACACCAGAATCATTTTTAATCCATACTCCTAAATACTTAATTTTATCATGTCCCCATAAATAAGGATATTGCTGAACCAGTTTGTATGTGTGTACATAATTTACCGCTATTGCCTTTCTTTTAGGTTCATTAATTTTGTGTTCCGAAAATATATGAAACTGTCTCAAAATGTACCAGAACGCTGTAATATCTCTTTCTGGTTTTGTCAGCTATAAAATGGCATTTGCAAATAGAGCCAGCTTTTCCTGGCTACCATACCAGTTGTAATGCTGTCATAGCTCTTGCAGCAGATCTCTATGGTAGTGTGTATATCAATGATGTTCTTCGTGTTTCACTGTTGCAGTCATTACATTTGGGTTATCCTGCTGGCAGGTTGCCATCAGTCAGCCTGAATTCCAAAGTCTTGGGTCCTGCATCAGTTGCTGTTGCCCCTTCCCTGATGTCAGGTCGTCAGGGGTATAAAAGATGCAGTTGATGCCATTTTCTTCAGTCTTTCTTGCCGCGCGGTGCCCGAAGCAGAAGCAGTTCGCAAGTGCCGGTCGGCCGACTCCTGAGATTTTCGTGTTCGAATTTCAGATCCGAAGTCTTCATTAAAAGCTAAGTACGCCGTTGGGGAAACTTTTTTCTTGCTCCAGTCCAATGTCAGAAAAAGTTAATAATTGTATTTCTTGTGGGAAGCAAATACCTCATAAGGACTTTCATTCTTACTGTATTCCTTGCCTAGGCCCTGACCACGACGTAGCTAGTTGTCGGTTTTGTGCTAGATTTAACCAACTCACTATTAAGCGTCGGTACGATTTTGCATTAAGCTATTTTGGCCAAAGATTTAATTATACAATGTCGTTGGATAACCATCCGGCAACCGGAGTTCACAAAAAACGCAAAGAAGAAGAAAAAGACAGGCTACCGAGGTCCAAAACCGACGAGGCTTCTCCTAAGCCAGTCACCGGTTCGCCGGTTCTGAGTGAGGTGCTTTCGCAGCCCCTGACGCTCCCAACTTTAGAGTCTCAGGCTGCTACCGACACCCACGTGGAGTCGGCAAGGCCGCTAGAAGCTAAAAGTATTGAGCCTCGGAGACTATTCCCTCAGATGGGTCCGGAGCCGCTGAGCAGGCATCTGCTTCTGAGGGTGTATTCAGACCTAAACAATTATACATTAAAACAACTTCAGCTTCAAAGGCAAAGACTAAAGCACCTTTAAAGAGAAAGAAACAAGTTCAACAGCCTCTTGGACAGGCCTCCATGCCCAAAAAACAGATGCTCAAAATGGCCGAAGACTTAATTAGCTTGATCAGGGGTTCCCATCCCCCTCCTGATAAGATGCCTAGGCAAGAGACAGACTATGAATCTTCAGATCAGGTTTCCATTTCTTCTGATTCCTCTTCTGATCAGGAATATTCTCTACCTCCCTATGAGGATTCTGATGCAGAAGAATCTATTCCTTCAGCTTTTCCTCCTGAGGATTACTCTTTTGGGGAAACCTTGCATACCATGAGGGAGAATTTCCACTGGGAGACCCAAGATTTTTCAGAATCTAAGAAAAGGCTCAAAGACTTCCTTTTACTACCTCAACACAGGCTATTCCACTTGTGTTAGACATTGTAGATGATGTGTTTTCAGAGTCTAGTCTTACCCCTGCCTCCTTACCTCCAGCTCCTGTTAAGCCGGACAGATACTACAGGGTTCCTGACTCTCTCAAATTCCTTTTCAAAAACCCTGCTGCTGACCCAGAAACTATTTCTCAAGGTTCCAAGGGGGTCAAGGCTTCCACTGCAAAAAACCCTACTCCCTCTGACAGAGATTCTAAGGCACTAGACAGATGGGGAAAAAAGATTTACACATCTGCTACCTTGGCTATAAGGGCCTTAAATTGCCAGTTTCATATGCTCATATATCAGCAATATATCATGACACTGCTTAAACAGAAAATGTTGATAAATTCTGAATGTGCAAAAAACAAAGAAATGCAGGATTTATTGCATGCAGCTGAACAAGTTGGGAAGCATACTTTGCAATGTGGTTTTGAATCTCCAGAGGCTTCCTGCAGGGCCGCTGTTACGGGTTCTGTCATTAGGAGGCATGCTTGGTTAAAGGAACAAAATCTGCCTGATCATGTCAAAGCAAAATTATTAGATGCTCCATTACAGCATGATACCCTGTTTGGTGTTAAGGCAGAAGAGGTGTTAAAGAAAATGGAGGACAAAGCTAAATCTATGCAAACGGTCAAGGAATTCTTACAGGTACAACCTCCTAGGTTTAGCAGACACTGGCCTACTAAGGATTGGTCCTTTCCAGTGTCAGACCTCAAAGGGGCAGATCCAGACACCCTAGAGGCAGATCCCAGCCACAAGGTTCGTACAGGTCTAAGCAATGGGGTGCTTCTAGCTCCACAAGCGAAGAGGACAAATCACAACCATACAGGAAACAGTCCCAATGACTTCCCCCTGCCTGTACCAAGCACTTATCTTCTGGCAGCACCCTTAGGGGGGAAAACTAGCACTTTTTTTTCGAAACTGGCACATTATTACCCAGGACAAATGGGTTCTAGACATAGTGTCACAAGGCTACAAGTTTCATTTCCATACCCTGCCAAGGACAAACAGTTGGCCAGACCTGCCAAAAAATCAATGGACAGAGGTTCAAAAACAAGTTTCATCTCTCCTGCATATGGGGACTATTCAACAAGTGCCACAGCAAGAGCAGGGACAAGGATTTTACTCAAGACTGTTCTTGGTACCCAGAAAGGACGAAGCATGGAGACCAATTCTGGACCTATCTATTCTAAACACTCACCTGGATATACCCAAATTCAAGATGTTGACTTTGCAGCAGCTTTTGCCCATGCTGAGCAGCAAGGCTTGGCTCGTGACATTAGACCTAAAGGAGGCATACCTGCATGTCCCAATCAGACAATCATGCAGAAGATACCTCAGATTCAAAGCTGGCTCAAAGCATTACCAATTCTCTGCACTGCCCTTTGGCTTATCTACTGTGCCCAGGGTCTTCACAAACTGCCTGGCACCAGTAATTGCTTTCTGCAGACAAAGAGGAATACAAATATATCCTTACTTGGACGACTGCCTCATTCAAGCAGAGAACAAGGACATTCTACTACAGCATCTGGCATTTGTGAAGAAATTTTTAACATGCCTAGGGTACACAGTCAACGAAAATAAATCAAAACTGGTACCCTCACAAGAGATAATATTCCTGGGTGCAAGCTTAAATACAACTGCCCAGATGGCTTATCTCACGCCAGACAAACAAAGGCAACTGACTACCTATTTCAAGGAAATGGCAACAAAGGCCCAGTTATCTGCAAGAAAAATTCTGCAGGCTCTGGGCTTCATGGCATCCTGCATCCTACTAATTCCATATGCAAAATTGCATATGAGGAAACTTCAGTGGTACCTAAAAAGTGTCTGGACGCAACATTGCCACAGCCTGGAAACAATGATTTCTCTCATTCCCTGCCTGCAACAGGAGTTTCGATGGTGGGCAAAGGCTTGTCACCAAAACAAGGGACAGCCATTCTCATACCCCCAGCCAGGCAGAACCTTACAGCGGATGCAGCAGATTATGCCTGGGGCGCCCACATGGCAGGAAGAGGTATTCGGGGCATCTGGTCCACAAACCGAATGCATCTACATATCAATCAAAAGGAGATGCTAGCTGTTCAAAATGCCCTGATAGCCTTCAAGGACCTAATTCATTTGGGACAACTTCTGATAAAGACAGACAATACCACGGTCATGTGGTACATAAACAAGCAGGGAGGCATTCACTCTTACCCCCTTTGCAGACTAGCCATGGCTTTATGGGACACAGCATTGACTTACCAAGTTCATCTGCAGGCACAATTCCTGCCAGGAAAGGAAAATACTCTGGCAGACGAACTAAGCAGAAACCTCATGGATCCCCACGAGTGACACCTGGATCCACAAGTCTTCAGCATGATAACAAAGAAATGGGGACGCCCGGGCATAGATCTATTTGCCTCCCCTCACAACAATCAACTAAAAAGATTCTGCACAAGGACTTATCACAGACAAGCATGGAAAGTGGACGCTTTATCTTTCAGCTGGGCAAACCTATCAGTATATGCCTTTCCTCCACTGCCTCTCCTCCCCAAAGTACTCCTAAAGGTAAGACAGGAGAAACCAGAAATGATTCTGATTGCCCCAGAATGGCCACGCCCGTACTGGTATCCAATCTTAAGGAATTTGGCTCAGTGCCCAGCCTGGACCTTACCTCAAATACCTCATCTACTGTCCCAACAAAACGATCAGATTCTGCACAGCCAACTCAGGACCCTAAACCTGGCAGCGTGGCGGATAATGTAGCCATAACAAACAAACCAAATTAAAAAGAAAAACAAACAAATGAAAAGAACCAAAAAAAAGCTCAAACAAGCCCAAAAAATGTCCTAGGATCCGCCAAGTGTTGTAATATAACGTATAAGTAGTTTATTAACAAACCAAACAATGTTTTTGTCACCCTCCTTGGGTAACTTCATCAGAAACAAAGTACAAACACAGGTGTAATCACATTTAAAAGTTCGCTTCAAAGCGGCGTGGATGTTCTAACCAATCCGCACATCTCATTAATAAAACAGTAGTAGAAGGTTTATAGTAAAAAAGTTTTAAAGCACCACAAGTGTGTGTACCTAAAGTACATTGTCATCTGTCACAAACACACAACGTCCATTACTGAACTGAATGTCAGTGTGGACAACAGCTTTAATAATTTACATTTTGCCAATACACAGAACAGTGCCATTTATGGTAGTAGAAAAGTAACTGTAACTAGTCATAGTATTAACAACCACTTATATAAGACTAGTTTTATTACTATGTACAATAATGATAGTGAGCAAGTTAAATTTATTTTACATAAGAATTGGTATTTATTATATAAAGACCCCTTACTTATGGAGAGAATTGGGCCCTACCCAATAACAATTTACAAGAGAGGAGCCAATTTAAAAAGTCTCTTGGAGACTAGGAAATTGAGAAACAACAATAGAATATGTGGCTCCTTGGTTTGTGGAGCTTGTAAAATGTGCAAACGTAAAAACTGGTAGTAGTTTTGACATAGCTGGTAGAAAATACCAGATTGCACACAAACTGGACTGCAACTCAAAAAGTATTATCTATTTAGCTACTTGTAAAAACTGCCCTGCATTTTATGTAGGAAAAACAGATCGTAAATTTCGTGACAGAATTTACGAACACTGTTATGCGATTTCTAAGAACAAAGATGATAATGCTTTAGCAAAACACATTAATGTAAAAGTTGGTCACTCATTTCAATTTTTAGTAATTGACCAACTAGTGTATGATATAAGAGGGGGACCTACCTCATTAATATTAGAATGCCGTGAACTTGAGTGGCAGTTACTACTAAATGCCTTTTCTCAACCTGGTTTAAACGACAATTGCAACATAGCTTGTTTACTTAAATTAAAGAGTTGTTTGAGATGATGTAGCTGGTCGTATATGTGACAATAGGACCCTACATTTGTATACACACATAAAAAAAAAAAAAAAAAAAAGTTTTTTTATCTAACGTTAGTTTTTTTACTTAACGTTAGTTTTATTCGATGTTAGTTTAGCATAATTTTTAATTTAATATACACACACCTTTACATATATATGCTTTACATGCACATATATTTTTTAGTATACATTTCCTTCATAACTTTTCATATACTGAAACCTAACGATTTAGAGTTTAACATTTTACTTTAGTTTATTTTTAATAAGGTATCAACAGTAAAATGTATTGTTATAACTGTTTGATTTATAAGTTTTAAATATACTCTTTGACATGTTTCTTTGTGATAGATGACAATGTACTTTAGTTACATACACTTGTGGTGCTTTAAAACTTTTTTACTATAATCCTTCTACTACTGTTTTATTAATGAGATGTGCAGATTGGTTAGAACAACCACGCAGCTTTGAGGCGAACTTTTAAATGTGATTACACTTGTGTTTGTACTTTGTTTCTGATGAAGTTACCCAAGGAGGGTGACGAAAACGTTGTTTGGTTTGTTAATAAACTACTTATACGTTATATTACAACACTTGGCGGATCCTAGGACTTTTTTGGGGCTTGTTTGAGCTCTTTTTGTGGATAATGTAGCCATACAAATCACACCTCCCAGTAAAGCTGTGATGGATGTCATTTTAGAAGCCAGAAGGCCTAGTACTAGAAAATCCTATGCTGGAAAATGGAAGAGATTTTGTGCTTGGAACCAAGCTCAAGGAACTAATACAGCTGTCCCAAATATTCCTCAGATTTTGTAATACTTAACTGAGATGCTGGACAAAGGCTTATCTTTCTCATCAATTAAAATCCATGCCTCTGCCATTTCAGCTCATTACAATACAGAGCCACCACTCTTTTCTCATCCTTTATTAAGGCAGTACCTCAGAGGAGCCAAAAATTTAAGGCCTCCAAGGGGAATGCCAATACCTGCATGGAACCTCAATTATGTCTTGGAAAGACTCACCTTACCTCCTTTTGAGCCAGCTGCTACTGCATATATAAAGTTTTTATCTTGGAAAATAGCTCTGCTCCTAGCAATAACTTCTGCAGGACCAGTGTCAGAGCTGCAGGCTCTCATGTCTGTGGAACCCTTTATCATTTTTTATCTGGACAGGGTCTCTCTGAGGACAAACCCTACATTTATGCCTAAGGTAGTATCCAGTGTAGCCCTTAACCAAACTATTCATTTGCCAACTTTTTATCCAAATCCACAGAACAAGGGGGAGAAAATTCTGCATTCTTTGGATGTATACAGACAACTTAGATTCTACTTGGATAAAACTAAAGTTTTCAGAAAGACAGAACCATTACTAGTGGCATATGCTGCAGGATCGCAAGGAAAGGCCATCTCCAAGCAGACTATTTCAAAGTGGATAGGTCACTGCATTTGTTTCTGCTACTCTCAGCATTGCAAACCTGTGCCCAAGGACACCTTACCTTTCTATATCTGCCATGTCTGCAGCCTTTCTCAGAGGAGTACCAACCAAAAACATTTTAGAGGCTTCTACTTGGAGTTCAGTGCATACCTCTACAAAACATTACAATCTGCCACTTTACTCTAAATCCAGGGCAGGCTTTGCCACTGCAGTTCTGCAGGGCCTCATAGCCACCCCTAATGCTATTTAGTTCCATCCTCCCATCCATAGCTTTGGGAATCTACCCAAATGTAATGACGGCAACAGTGAAACACGAAGAACATAGTACAGTTGTGTACACTTACCATAAATGTAGATGTTTGAGTGTGTTCACTGTTGCAGTCCACGTTACCCACCCACCATCCCCCTTATTTTTGCTGGAACTTATCTTTCCTTTTCTGATCTGTACAACTTATGTGGTGTATTTGATTATAGATGAAGGTAAAGTTTATTTTGATGCATGTATGTGTTACTTGCATATATTTAGCATACCCTTTTGGGGGCACCTGACATCTGGGGCAAGAAAAACTGAAGAAAATGACGTCAGCTGCATCTTTTATACCCCTGACGACCTGACGTCAGGGAAGGAGCGACAGCAACCGACACAGGACCCAAGACTTTGGAATTCAGGCCGACTGAGGGCAACCTGCCAGCAGGATAACCCAAATGCAATGACTGCAACAGTGAATACACTCTAACATCTACATTTATGGTAAGTGTACACAACTGTACTTTTTCAGGATAAAGAGTGCTTGTAAGGAAGTTTTTTTGTTAAAGCTCCTAGCATTGAGCAGCACTACCTTGGTTTCCAGATTTAGTTTTGTTATGTTGGAAGCTGTAGAAAACTGACATTGCTTAAAAAAGGCACTTTGGGCCTGGGCAAGCATTTAGCCAGTATATGAAAGCGGTGGGGGGTCGGTGCAGGTCATCCTTTGGCAAAGCAGTTAAGACTGCCTACCATCTCCTACCAGGCTGATATATATATTAGACCCCATTTTTATGATAACAGAAGCTAAGCCAGTTGTTGAAGTCAATAATCTGTTATTTGTATTGTGGCATCATTCTTAGTGATGGTAGATTGCTGCTCAAGGCTAGGTTCAAACCTGCCTTGGACACACACTCCAAGAGCTCCATCATGACTCTCTTCATCCATTTGTTGAAAATGTTCTCACTTGTCAAAGGCAGCAAGTCTGCATGGGATGTTTATCTATCTTAGACATCTTTTTGGTTTTGTTCTTATTGTACAATTAAGGTAGATGTTTTTGCAGTTTTGATGTACCATACTCTTGGAGTGTCAGATCTGTAGCCCAGCAGAGGATTGTTTTGTAGTTTCTTTAGAGACTTTATTCCCACCCTTAAAGGTCCCTTCTTGTTGTGACTATAAGTTTACATTTGAAGGGAATGCACATTCTCTGAACAGACTGCCTCAGTGAATCTGAAGTCCGTCTTATAATATCAGCTTACTAGGTTGTTTACAGTCTGAGATTTATGGGAAATCCTAGTGAGATTTTCCATAGATGGGGCATCCCTTAAAACTAGTTCACATTTTCTTCCAAAAGTCATCTGTTTTTTGTTTGAAAGAAGGAGAGAAGCCGTCATGATTATATTTTCAGCAGGCATTTTATCTCGGAAGAGAAGTTGACAAAATTTTGCATCTCATGGCTGCTGAATTTCTCTATTAGAGACGTATTTTTTTTTGCTTCCATTTGGTTCTCATTTCACACCTTTATCAAGCACTACTACTTTGACTATGATTCCTGGAGTATGGTCCTTCTATATCAGCTTGGCATTTAAGGATTTGGTCTTCAGAGCTTTTCCTTTTTTGGCTTCTTTGGCTCATTTTCCCTGGTAGGTGGTGGTGATTTTTCCCAGCCATTATCCACTGCAGGGGGCGAAGTATAAAATAATGAGTAACTTCCCTTATCACTTGATCTTTGAGATGACCCTCTGCAGTAGTTATTATCATTCCACAGTTATTCTGTGCTTGGATGCTCCTCTGCTTACCTTTCTTATGGATGTACTAGTAGGTGTGGTAGGTTTTAGTTTTATTAGGGGGTGACAACTGGGGACAGTGGGCCTGAGCACACCTTTCCAGGGCTAATATAAGATGCAACATTGTGAACCATCTTAAGATGTTCATGTTCCCAAGCAGAGGTGCTAGAGAAAACAGTAATTTGTGTCAAGTGAAAGTTCTCAAAAGAGGAACAAACTGCTATGTAACCCACTGCAAAGATCTGACTTGAAGATCAGTCAGTGTGTAAACTGCTGTCATGTTGGTTATGTCAGTAATTTGTACAAGTGTTAACTTAATTAGACTTGTTTAATGTTCATAGTTAGGTACTAGGCTATTTGGCCCTAGGGCCTATACAAGCCTAGCCAAAACGGTACCCTGGCTTTCGCCACCCAAGAAAATGATTTTCCTGTGCCCCTGTTGAGCAGAGCCACAGAAGTGATCCCCGGGGTGAATTTCCTATTACTCATCCAATCATCAAGATTTTTCTTGAAGAGTGCTAATGAGGAGCTCTGTTTGACATAGGTAGTCTGTTCCAGAGTATGATAAGTCTCTGGGACAGGAATCTTTCCCTCCAGCATGTTCTGTTAATTGTGGTGACAAGGTTTAGGTTCCTAGAGGGTGAAGCGTGGAGGGATTGGGATTTCTTTAAGTGGAGCATGTTCAACAGCTTTGGGTTTGACATAGCTTTGTATGTTAGGCAGAGATCGCCTCCGAGTAGGCGATATGCGACGGAGTAAAGCTTGAGTTTTTTGAGACGGTCTGCGTAGGGCATCTGTTTGAGGCCAGTAATCCTCTTTGTGAGGTATTTCTGCAGCCTTTCCAGTTGTTGTAGATGTCTTGTGAGGTACATACCAAAAGGGGCATTGTACTCTATAATGGTTCTAATGAGTGATGAGTAGAGAGGAGCAATGACCTCTTTTTTTCTGGATGAGAATCCTTTTGTGATGAGGTGTGCCATGTAGAAGGATTTCCTGACCACTGTGGCAATATGATTATCAAAGGAGGGGCTACTCTCCACCTGTGTCCCAAGATCTCTTATCACACTTTCAGTGTTAAGTAGACTACCGCCTGTGTGGTAGTTCATGGGTACAGAGTTTTTACCAAAGGGGATGACAATGCACTTTTTGGCATTGAGCTTGAGGCCATGGCTTTGACACCAGACATCTGTCTCAGTAAGGCCCTTTTGTAGGATGTCCACATTGTTAGGAGTTTTGATTATGGCTCCTAGTTTGCAGTCATCTGCGAACTTAGTTAGCTAAAGACCTTCTGTGTTAGCCTGTACTTCAGAGAAGTAGATACCAAACAGGAGAGGACCCAGGACTGAACCCTGTGGTACTCCACTTGTCTGAAGAAGTCGCTTTATGTGAGAGCGACGAAAAGCGCTTAATTAAAACTGTGAAAATCGTTTTGCATTCATTCATTCATACGTTCTGAAGTGGACTTAATAATTGTTTTAAAATACTTTCTGGACTGGTACGGAGAATTGTAGTGAAGCAACTTGTGGGTCGCTGGTTTACGTTTCAACTTTAGTTTGTACTCCACTTGTCACTGGTCTGAAGTCTGATTTGGAGTCTGCTACTTTCACAGTGTGGTTTCTGTCAGTAAGCCAGTTGGCAACCCATCTTGTGACATAGGGATTTATACCTAGTTTAGTGAGTGTATCTATAATTCCAGGGGGGGAGTGGTGTCGAACGCCTTGGTGAGATCTAGATAGGCTGTGTGGACCACCTTACCCTCATCTATGGCTTTGGTGACTGCTTCAAAGAAGACTTATCAGGTTTAGGAGACATGATCTGCCTATTACAAATCTGAACTGTGTGGGGTCCAGAGTTTGGAGATCTCCATTGTCTTTGTTTATGAGTTCCATGATGATATGTTCCATGGCTTTGCAGACCAGGCTCGTCAGGCTAATGGGGCGGTAGTTCCTGGGGTCTGTCATGGCTTCCCTTTTGTGGAAAGGGATAACAGTTGCGGTGCGCCACTCAGTGTGCACAAAGTCTGAGGTGAGGCTATGAATGAACATGGTACTTAGGTGGGGTGCCATTTCATTCTGTAGTTCATGTAGAAGGCAGCCTGGGATGTTGTCAGGTCCTATGGATGCTGTGTTCTTGGCTTTGGAGAGTGAGGTTTTTACCTGTGCAGCCTTGATTACAGGAACTTTGCATTCTTCCGGTATAGAGATAGGCCCTTTAGGGGGTGAGAGGGGGATAAAGTTAGCACTGAACCTATCTGCCAGGATGTTGGCAATATCAGTTGGTTCTATATATTTAGTGCCATTGTGCTGTAACTCAGAGCAGATCTGAGTGTTGCCATTGAGATTCTTGACATAGCTGTAGAATGCTTTCTGGTTGTCGTTAGAGTCAGTGGTGATTTTGTTTTCATAACTAGATTTGGAGGATTTTATGAGGGATCTCAGCTTCTTACTGAGGCTGATCAGGGAGTTCATCCAATCATGGGATTTCACTCTTTTTTTGCAACAGTTTCTTTCTTCTATTGTAGAGTTTGTTTATGGCAGAAGACCACCAGATTGGCTTCCTTTTTTTGGAGGATAGCATCTTGGTTCTTTTAGGGACAGCACGATCCATGCACTTGTGTAAGTGCTTATTAAGTGCATTTCTATAGGATTCAGCAGTCATACCTCTATTGTCCATCTGCATGGGTGTTATGAAGTTTGCCACTTCTGTTTTCAGAAGCGTGAAGTTGGCTTTGGAGAAATTTTTTACGGTTGTTTTCCTAATGGGTTTGGGAGTGGGATGTGGATGTGGATGTCTTGGGTGATTAGCTTGTGGTCGGTTCTGACCAACGAGTAATTAACCTCTGGTGTGGAACACATTGGTGATGACCAGGTCTAGGATATTGCTGCCCCTGGTGGGGGTGTGGATAAGTTGATCCAAGGCATTGGAATTGATGAATTCCAGAAAAAGTTGAGTAAAAGAGTTGGTACATGAGTAGTTTTCCCAGTTAATGGTGGGGTAGTTGAAATCATCCATCATTAAGGTGTTGGGTTGTACCATAATATTTCCAGTGTATCAAGAAAAGAGGAGTGGCAATCCTGGGGCATGGTGGGGGGTCTGTAGCAAGCTACAGTCTGGATTGCGGTCTTGCCCAGAGTTAGTTGAACTTGGATAATCTCGGCTGCATTATGCTGAGCAACTAGCTTGGAGGTGTGTATATCCTTAATGAATATGGACACACCTCCACCTTTAGTGTTTCCATCCGGGTTAAGTGGCCGAAAGGTGTGGTATGAATTATAGCCTGGAAATGCAGGGGTGCTCTCTGGAGCTTTGAACCAGGTCTCTGTCAATGCACAGATGTCGATGTTCTCCATTTTAAGGAGTGCCACAAGTGAGTGATTTTGAGGTTTAGACTTCTAGCATTGAGTAGCATTACTCTCAGATTTTGCTTGCTTGTACCTGTTACGGTGGTGAATTTGTTATTTAAACCTTGCCTAAAAAAGGCACTATAGGGGTGGCAAGTGCCATTGCCAGTATCTGGAATCCCAAGGGTGACAGATGCAGGCTATCTCTGGCAAAACATCGTGGTCTGTCGATCATGTCATCCCAAGCAGACAGATACTGGATTCTCTTAGAATGACACCAGAAGCTTAGCCAATTATTCAAGTCAATCATTTTGTCCTTGTACTGTGGTATAATTCTGGGTGATGGCAGGTTGCTACTCAGGGCTAGGGTCATACCTGCCTGGGCTACAAGATCGGAGAGCTCCCCAATATCTCTTTTCATGTAATCCAGGGAGGTATGTCTCAGGTGATTCACACTAAACATGGACAATGACAGTGTTGTATTTGTTCTTGTTGGGGAGTGACCTGAGTGCGTGCATTGTGGTGGATCCTGGCACCTGACATGCAGCTGACAGTAACTTTCTCCTTGTTTAGCGTGGTGAGTGGAGCATCATTGTGCCTGACTATAGAGTCACATATGACTAGAGTGTTGGGTACTTTATGCCTAATGGGCTGTAGTTGAGTGGCACACTGAGTATGTGGGCTATGTGTCATTTGGTTTGTGTTGGGGGGTGGAGGTTCTCGCATTTCTGCTTTGGAGGTCTCTGTTGTTTGGGCAGATTTTTATTGAGAGTCTTTGCGGATGTAGGCATGTGTTTTTTGCTTCTGTGCGTGTGTTTTGGTGGTGTAGATGTTGAGGGACTATTTGATGAGTGTGGTGTAGTGCAAGTGTTTACCTTCTCCTCTTGACTGTCTAGTCCAGTCTTCGGTGAAGAGAACTTTGCTTCTAGTTTGTCTATTTAAGTGCATTGCTCACAGGTCGTAGTGTTGTGTGGTAGGAGGAGAGGGTTGTCTGTGTACGTGAGGCAATTGCTGCATTCCCCAAGATGCCCAGATTCATCAGGTAGACAGGAGAAAACACCGGGAGCTGACCTTTAGAAATGTCTGGATAGGTGCTTATTTATTAAGTACTAAAAACTGTTTTCCTCTAGACAAGTGCTGTAATAATTTGTAGCTTATTAATGCTTACAACGAGTTCTGAGTAAGAGCTCAAAGAAATAGATTTGAGTGCTAAAACTAAAAAACTGGCTAGTTGCAAGGGAAAATTTGAAAAGCAGACTTTAAGGCGCCAGAAATTGTTTAACCCTACTTAAGCAGCAGGGGGGATGGCTCAGAAGCTTGCAAACAGTCCTGGATACAGCTAATCTGTATCTGGACTACACTTGTTACAGGAAAGGGGGGAAACAAGCTTAGAATTTTTTTTTCAGTAAAGTGGAAATGGTGAAAGCTGGAACATAAGTTAATTCAAGGTTAAGAATCTGAGTGGGTTGGCCTTCACAAATGTTCTCTATTAGATTGAATGAGCTAATGACACTAGACTGGGAGGAGTGTCACAGATCAAATGTACAGTATGGGGCAGGCAACTGCAAAGCCACCACGTGTAAGAACACCACAACACTAGAGAGGATGGGTGGGAAACTATTACAGCTCCTAGCTGTAGCCACTAAATGACATTTTTAAACAGATCAAGGAGCAAGCAGACTCTAGAGAATGCTTTTAACTGCAAACAGACAGAAAAGCTCGGCTAGAGCACTCACAAACAGAAAATACAACTCTCAGTATGAAAAATCAGTTTACAGTTAAGTAATTCAGTAAACATGCAATTAGAGTAATGAAACAGTATCTAGCAATGAAAAATACAGTTAAAACAGTATAAAACAGTATATAAATGCAGTGAAACAGTAAAAAAGCTTTATAACAGTGCAAAATGTAGTAGATTAACTGTATAGCACAATTATAAGCATTTCAGAAGTACAGTTCAATGAAATAAGTGTAAGAAATAACTTTTCCTGCTCTTGGAATCTTAAGGAATTTCTGCGTAGTTTCAGTAATGAATTACCATCCACAGCCTGATAAATACAAGCTGGCTGGGGGAAGGCTAAACATTTTTTTCACTACACAGAAAAGCTTCCCTGAAGAACCACGTAAAGGATCCATAAATTCCTCCTGTACTGTGAATTTCAGTTTGTGACTGTTGCTTGACCAGTGATAATTTTTTAGTTGTACTGTTTCAGCATGCCATTTGTATGCAGTTTTTTTTTCATATTTGTTGCCATCCTCACTGACAGTGAATTTTTAGCCGTCCCTCAGCCAGCTGACAGATTCATTCCCTCATCAATGAGGATATGAGTGGACTGAAAAGGGCAATCATTGTGGTCATTCAGGTCTTTCCCCGGGAATGCCCAGTATGCATGGGCAGGGGGGGGTGCTGTGAGATGCTCATGCTGGTTATCCCTCATTTTCACAAGGGATATTGGAGAAAGTGGGTAGGGCTGTTTGCTTGCAGTGTACAGGAGGCGTTTTCCCTGCTGTCTACCAAAGGAATCGCACAGTGCCGTATGCTTCCCAAGCGCTCTTGCTCATCTCCTCTCCCGGCAGAATCTTGTGCGCCAAGCCCCTTTATTCCTCTCCTTCCCTGCCTAGCTCCTCCATTGCTGTGCCCCCTGATCAAACTGCAGTTGCCTGAGACGCAGTCAAGGCTCCATCCCTCGGTATCACTGAGCCGTGTATATTTTGCTCATAATTTGAAACACTAGTGTAGATAGTAAAGTAAGATTAGTAAGCCATTTTTACTACCCCTTTTGTCATGCCTTCTATAAATGTATTCCCAGCTGCATTAGAGTTTTCTCTTTGCCAATATTTCATAGCCTTTTGCCCTTTAGGATTGCAGGACAAACACACCTCTGCATACTTTTTTCTTGTAATATTCAGGCTACACCCAATTATTTTATTTCCTTTTACATTGTATTTATTTATACATTTTTAGTTTTCAGAGTAAAATTTGTTTTCGTTTTTAAATGCTGCACTGCATCAGAAAACCTCTGTACAGAAAGTGGTTTGCAGAGAAGAATGAAAGTTTTCTTTATCCTTCAATGACCTTTGCTTATCTGAAAATCCCTGAGGAAAATACGATATTAAAAAAGCACTGATCAGTTAATTGATGCCATAGCATCACAGAGATGGGAATTTATTTGTTAATGCTATTTCATATGGTGGACTGTAATCTCTTACTCTACACAGAAAATAAAGGGGCACAGAAGTAGGTATAAAAAGTTGAGTATACAAGTAGTTTTAAATAAAACTGGAGGCCAGCTTTAGGTTTATAAGCAAACGTGGAATTCCAGAAAACTGATTTAACTGATGAAAGATGTATTGACAATTGAAGTAGTCATTATTCTTTAATGTGATTTCTTAGACTTTGTCAGTGATCCTCCCGGGAACAAAAAAGAAAGAAAGATATTGAGGTTTCCTTAATTGTTGCAAATTGAGACTGAGTTTTTCCATGTGAAACAGTTGTGTGCACAGTAAGGTAGAAAGAACAATTTATTTAAGTCTGCTTTTAATTTAGTTTTTAGCTGTTTTTTTTTTTACCCACACAATATGTACTCAGATAAATGACACTTCACTGTGCATTTTTTTTTATAACCAGTTTGTATTTGTGTGGTTTCAATGACTGACATGTAGACATTTAACATAATGTATCACAAAAATATCAGGAAAACATTTTGCCTGCAAATAGATTTTCATAATTAATGTAGACTTCCACCCCCCAACATGTTGGGGGGTCCCTGTGGAGGCTATCTTAGCCATTTAAGAAATTGTCCTACAGACTTTAACCAAACAGAAAACCTGGAAAACTGCCTTAAAAAACAGAATGTAAATTAACATTACATTAGCATCCAAGCATTGAATACATTATCAACTTGAACCAGATGTAATACTAGGAAAATTCATTGATATGCCAGGTTCTTATTTGTTGATGTTTCCACTTTTAATTGTCTATTTTTAATGTGACTGTTTTATTTTTAGAATGATGAAGATGTGTTGCAAGTGAGATTTTAACTAACAGAAACTGTTTTGTAGGAGAAGGCACATAAGAAATCTGAAGAAAATTTTGAGTCAACATGACTCTTGAATGCAGACAACACTGACTTGTTTGTGTCTTATCTTGGAGAAAGACAGGAAAAATGTACTGAGTGATGTAGCTTCTGAGTCGCAGCATTTTGATCTGAGCTCTGTTGTGTATGTTTATTAAGAATCGTGCATTTGCCAATTTCCTTTAGTACAGCTTGACTGCCAATGTTTATACATTCCATTTATATTCATTTTTTTTATTTGGTTAGCTACCTTTTTTTAAAACTCTGAATGTAGTCTTCTATATTGTTATGTGCCTTAGGTGAACATTCTAATATTTACTTGTGCTTTGTTTTATCTGTAGAGAAATGGTAACTGAAAATATGTTCACTTTCTCTTCTGTCTTGTGGATACCTTTGGTGATACTCTAGCGTCTTATTGCTGAATATTTTATGAAGGAATTGCAGTTTAAGGCTGTGTGGCACCTTGGACTTTCTTAACCACATTGTTTTCCTATTTCATTATATGTAGATGGAGAAAGGTGTGACTCTTTTGGGTTGTAAATAAAGATGACAGCTTTTGTGCTATCAGTGAATATGGCTTTGTTGCATGGTCTCAGCCTGACCTATGTAGGTCACGTTCTGTAACGCTGGCATCCTAAAACCATTTCCACGTTGTAAGTGAATGTTTTACCAGCTCTGATCACCTTTCATTTTCTAGTGATTACTTCATCCATTTCCTACTCTGACTTGAATCTTACTGGTATGTATAATTCCACAGCCCTGAAGATTTATTCCTCCATTCTACTACCCAATTTCTAAACTACTACTTGTAGTAATTGATCTGACTTCTAGGATGCATTACTTTTTGGAAATGGAATGTCGTAGTTCTTTTAAAGTAAACCAGCCTTAAACTATGCATCAGTTAAAGGGATTCAAAGATGCGCAACTTTGAAAGATGTTTTTTTTAGAACTCTTGACACTTGAAGGATTATCATCCCTGTGTCAGCAAAAATAAGGGTAACACACTGGAAAACATTTTGACTTTCTTAGTTTGGACCTATGTTTAGGGTCAACAGAAACGTAACATGATATGTCGTTCATTTTGTAACATCTTTGTTGTTTCAGGTTGATATGAGTTTCATGAAGAAAATACCATCAGGAGCAGAAGCATCAAATGTTCTGGTGGGAGAAGTGGACTTTTTAGAAACACCAATCATTGCATTTATTAGACTGTCTCCGGCTGTCCTCCTGACAGGTCTCACAGAGGTTCCAGTTCCAACACGGTACAGCTGTGTTACACCTTGAACATTGCTTTTTTTTTAATATAAAGTTAAACTTGTTTGACTCTTGACATGTTTTGAGCATCATATGGTAAATGTAGATGTTTGCTTATACATAGTAGAGCTGCATTCATTTCTGCTGCTGAAGCAAAGTAGAACAGAGTTAATATATCAGCAATCGCCACTACCCACTTTTGCTTTGAAGTACATAGCATCATCGTAAATAGCATTGTGTTTTCTCTGTTAGATATTTAAATGACATTTCATGTTAAATGATGACACATTCAGTAAACTTTTTCGTTGTTTAGATTGATCTATGACCCACAATATTTTGGTGTTGATTTGTGTGAATATACAGGAAGCAATGCATTGCCTTGCTGCCACAGGTTCCTTTAACTCTTGCAGGGTTTGTAAGCTTGCTTCTGCCCTCCAATGATAACTGAGAAAACAGTATTCTATTTTGAAGTGCAGTACCTGTCATGGCACGGCATTTCACTGCTGCTTGCCAGATGATGATTTAGTGTTGTAGAAGTAAGTCTGCAAATAAAGCTCTCTTGTAATATCTGTCTAGCAATACTCTGCTTATGTTCATGATGCTTATGGGTAAATTGCTTAAATCTTAAGTGCAGGTTGCACAACTCCCAGGCCACATTTCTGACTACTACTTCTGGAATTGAAGTAGACTTATGATCATGGGATATCTTTTCCTTCAATATCAAGTGCCACATTTTTTTACTTTAGCTTATATGTAATCCACCATTGTCAATCCCAGTAGTGAAAAAAATATCTCCTTTAAACTGCAATTGCGGCTATTTCACTGTGAAAAAAAAATAGCTTCTTCCATCACCATTTGTCCTTCCATGCCTTACTTATGCATTCCACGTTTAGCAGTAATGGCACGTGATATGTCCAACTCCACAGTAAGCCACTGTCTATCACTGTAATGGAAATGGTCGTTGTCAAATTTAAAATATGGATATCACTTTCCTTAGTATTTTAAATAAAATGTATTGCCCTAATAAACCTATTTTGTTTCCCTTACTATGTATTCTGATGATAATGATGACTCTGTAGTGCCCATGGAAGCCTGACCATGAATCTGAGTCGTAATAAATCGAACCATCCTTCCATTTTATCCATAAGTCCAGGTTGTTATAATATTTAAAACAAAAAAATTTTGCTGTGTACAGTGTGTGTCTTCACCTGTATGCTGTGTATTAATATCTGAAAAATGTCTATTCATCCATATATAGAGCCTGACACTGGCCCTAAAAGGAAGCAGTTTTGTCCTTTATACTTTCATTGTGTTTCCTATATAACTAAAAACTTCTTGGACATTTTGCACTGTCCCCACCATACATTACAGCACTGGTGAAGTCTTTCATCCCCATCAACGTCCACCACCACCATACCTAGGACACTGGTGGGCACCTGTTGTGATAGTTTCAGTTCTTTGATAGTTTCAGTTCTTCTAGTAGTAATACTATCATTATAAATTAACTTATCAATGACAATAATAATAAAACACAACTCTCCAGTTTTCTAGTTTTCTGTACATTTGTTTCTAGAGTAATGCATTTTCTCTTGTCTGCTTCCCAGTTTCCATATGGATGGAGGGAGGAAGTGGTACATATCCATTCCCCCATGTCTAGTACTTGACATAAAAAAGTACTTTAAAAATTGCTTTATTGAAGAAAAGAATCCATTGTCATCAACTGTGGAGTGTTATAGTCAAGAATGAGGAAACCAGCTTCCATTTTAGCCTTTTGAAGCTTCCATTGTAGGTAGATAAAATGCAGCTAGGATGCATTGTGTAGTAATCACAGACAAGCTGCCTAGTATGCACAGTTTGCCTTGCATACCAAGCAAGCTAGTTCTGATTCATAGATAGATGACTATCAAGTAGTGCAGCTCTGAGCTACCTGACAGTGAGTGTTGTAGTACCATATGTAACGGTTGTACTTAGGATGGGGCCTATGCAAATGAGGCCAATGTACAGGAAGCACCTTGCACTACACAGTTAAGCATGTGTAGTACACAAGCTATTCACTGTGTACTTTGCAAGTTGTCCTCAAGAGCAGTGCAGAAAATAGGTAAGTGTGTTCTGCTAGCAAGCAATGTGCATCTGTGTATTTCAGCAACAAGGAATCTTCATAGGAGAAATGGCACAACTTCACCTCATGCCAAATGCTGATTCAGATAGGTAGAAGAGAATGTGTATGCGGGAACGTCTGTGTGTGTGTGTGTTTGTGTGTGTGTGTGTGTGTGTGTGTGTGTGTGTGTGTGTGTGTGTGTGTGTGTGTGTTGATTGCATAGGGACAGTGTGTCAGTTGGTCTACAAGTGTTAGCCCGTGCAAAGTGTATACCTGTAAGCCTGTGTGTGGTCTATGCTGTTGAATGGGGTGGATGGGTAGAGCAGAGCGGTAATTTGTATATTAGTTCTGTTCTGCTTATCTTCCTTGTCCAATAGCCTGGGATGGGTGCAGTATAAATTTTGTGTGTGTGTGTAATGTACTGTATAGTGTGTTTGGTTTGCCAGGACTTGCACTTTTGGTAGGGCACTCAGTTGATCAATGCAGCACTGCTATAGATGAGTGATTCATAGTCATGTAAATTCCCAGTTTGTGAGCAATTGCACTTGTGGGAATGTCAGTGACTGTAAATCACTAAATGGTTGAGCTGTGCAGCTCAGCCCATCTGTGCAGGTCATTGTGAAAAAAAATGCTGACTTATTCAGTGTGCTGGGAGAATAGTATGACAACATACGTGTTTTTTTAACATCTTTATTAAATTACAGTTTACAGAATGATATAGGTACACATACATTAATAATTATTTTTATGTGATATACATTTATGTTTTCTTTATAACAGTTATCATTAACTCCAGCATTACGCAAATTGCTCAGTTCCTGCCTTCCCTTAAACCTCATTCCTTCTCCTGAACATTATTCTGTATGTTTTTTTCCCTACAAATTTCATTTATTTCTATGTAATTAGCTCCTTCCATTTTCTAAAGATCCCACCTCCAAATTCTTTTATCTCATTTGCAATACTCAGTATTTCAATTACAGTTGGTTTAGATTTTGATTACCAGTTTCTAGTAATTGCTTTTTCAGACAAATACCTTTAAACTTAGTAAGACCTAACTCCATCTAGACAATTCAGATCCTGTGTGTCCGCTCAAACACGTCATTACAACCATGTGCTCCCCTTAAAATTTCTGGCAATTACTTTGTAGAGATGTTTTTATATCTGCAAACTTGTTACACTCCCAAAAAACATGCTCCTAGTTAGTTCCGTCTTTCCCATCACACATCTAGCGTTTGCTGTCTACCTGAGGAAAAATTCTCTGAAGTCTGCATGAGGTATAAGAATACCTATGCAAACATTTTCAAGCAAAAATCCTAAATCTTCTGGACTTTGTTGCATATTTGGGAACCATACAAATGTTATCAAAAGGAAGGTGAATTGTCCATGCCAAACAAATGTTCTCCCATTGTTCCCTTGTAAATTACCTTTCCAGAGTCTCTTCCAAATCATTTCTAAACTTCTGTGATCGATATTTATAGTTATCATGGACTATTTTATATCCCCAAATCATCCCCTTTATAACAACAGCCTCTGTTCTAAACTCAGCTCAAAACTCTACCAGAGCTGGTCTTACATTTAGAACCCCTTTTCTTTGCCTTTACTCTATTAATTCCTGGGAAGGAAGGCAGCCTCAAACCTGTAGTCTAAACTTCTGCTAGTCTTCATCTGACTCTGTTACCTTTCCATCCTTAATTATTTACTCCCAGTACCTTGATTTCTATGCCAGTTTTGTCTAGTAAATTGCAGGCACCATCTTACCTATTGTCTGGACAACCCTACTTGCAATCAACCCTATTGGCAATATTGCCTTTCTCCATTCCAGTGTTGGCTTAATTCTGCCCTTGTCCCACTCTTAAAATCCCAGCGGACTCTATCAAATGCTTTCTCTGCATCAACATCCATGAACCTTTATGACATTTTCCTGTATTTAGCATCCCTCTAGCTCATCAGTTTTCTATTGTTGTCAAATATCTGCCTCCCCTCCACAACAACAAATTGATCTAGGTCTATCAACTTTGGCAACCCCTTTGTCATTCTTTTATCTAGTATAGGCATAAACACTTAAGTGAATCTTTAAAATTGAAATTACTCTATATGAAACTGCATCTGAAGGGTCTTTACACTCTTTTGGTAATGCAGCCACTGCAGCTTTCTTCCAAGATGCTGCTACCCCCTCTTCCTTTTAAAATACTGTTAAACGCAACCTTTCAGGTCTTTATCACTTTTTTCCCTCACAAATTCCAAACTTCACAGGAATGCTGTCTGTTCCTGGATAATTCCTTGTTGTTTGCTTGTGCATTACCATCTTTGTATCACCAGTTCTTGTCTTAGCTGTTAATTGTTGAGCCTCCTCTTCGCTGTTAAATGTTGAGCCTCATCTTCCTTTAACCTTGGCATAATTAACTGTTCCATAAATATTTCCATTTCTGCCTTTTCTTGATTTCCCCATTAGATCAGTTACAAGTGGGGTACCACAAGGATCTGTGCTAGGCCCCTCTACTGTTTGGAATCTGTTTCTCTGAAGTCTAAGCAAAGGTAGATGGTGTCTGGCTTACCAAGTTTGCAGATGACTGTAAACTGGGTGCGATGAAGAGTCCCAAAACTAGGTTAGCATTTTACAGAAATGGCTGACACAGACAAATGATTGGTGCCTAACTCACGGACTAAAACTTAACACAAAAAATGGCAAAGAGGTAGTCCATGCTAATTATGATATAGATAACACCCCTCTAAGCTCAAACGCAGTGATGCGAGATGTGGGAACATGGGTTGTAGCAACCTAAACTTCGATCAATATGTGTCAGTAGTGGTAAGAAAAGCAGTCTACATTGAACATCTCATAAATAAGGGCATTGCATCCAAGACCAGGGAGGTTATAGCTCCACTGTACTCGACCCTTATCAGACCACTAACTGAGTACAATGCTCTTTTCTGTATTTATCTCATTAGACACCTGCAGCAACTGTAAAGACCACAGAGGTTTCTAACCAAGAGAATTCAGGGCCTCCAAAGCATGAAATAAAGCTCTGTCACTGCCCTGTCACTGTACTGTTTATCATACAGGCTGCTGAGAGATGATTTGTGCCTGGTCTACAGAGCAGTCTCGGACCCTGCCCTAATGGAAATGCTGCACATCCGCAAATCAACTGAATCAAGAATAACTTGCTCCAGGGGTCTCAACCTAGTTTACAACATTAACAGAACATGCTGGAGAGACAGATATATCTTCCAGCAATTACCACTCTTATTGTAATAAGCTCCCACTCCATGTGAAGCAGATGACCCTATTCAAGTGCAATCTTGACAACTGGATGGATGACCATAAATTCACCTCAGGGTGTGGCACCTATGTCCATCATGGACAGGGGCAGTTGGTGCTGATCACAGAATTGCTCTGTTAAGAATGTCCACTGAACTATGGTTAATAAGGGTAATCTGTTTTTTTTACACAGATAGGCTTGTAGATGCTCTAGGGCCATTAGCCTAATAACCTCCTATGAATCAGTAAAATTTCTGAAATATACATGTACAGAATTTCTGGTTATCTTTATTGTCAAGCTCCCTACATTTGACAACAACCTTTTTGTTATGTCAACAAAGAAAAAACCTCTGGTATTCCACCACAGCAAAAAATCCACCATGATAGAGTCCTGTGTCAGACAGCAAGCAAATTTAATGGAAAAAGTAAAAACAGCATTAAAATTCCATAGTGGTAAAACGATAAGCGCTTTCGGCTATTTAGCCTTCTTCAGATCATTATCTTTTGGTAGCAATGCCTAATATTTATAGTAAAAACTAACCAATAAGGTTTAAAATCAATTAACTTCTACACCAATCATGTCAATTCATTCTTAGTCTTTATTAGAATATCCAGTAATCTTTCTTTGCACTACTAAGTAGCCAATAGCTATGATTTAAAATTGGTGCCAGAAATATGCTAATATACTATGTTGGCCCATCCTACTTCAGCTATATGCTAATATGCACTTCTCTGCCTAGTTTTTTACTGGCTATAAGTGCCGAATGTATTATTCCAGTGAATTTAGTTTTACATAGCTTCCCTGTTTCCACTTTGCTGCCATCCAGTGGCCAAAGTGTAATACTAACTTTTTAAAAAAAAATTTCAAGAGCATTTGTTTTATTTTTATTTGTCATATATAAACTTACTATAATTAACTTTAATTAACAGGTCACCTTGCTCGAATTTTTATATATGATCTTCTTTAGCAGTTATCTACATTTCCAGATATATGAAGCAATTCTTATCTGTAACTACCAAACTATTAAAATATTACTGACACAGCCAAAAGCATGGTCACTTTGTCAACTCTGCTTCCGTCAGCACAGAAATGCATAGCTGCACATTATAATTTTATATCCTTTGAGTCCATTATTCACTAAATAATCTCTAGATATATAAATATAAATATATAAAATAACGTCCCTATTCACTGCCTTGATAGAAAACAATGTCCAAATATACATGTTGCAAGACTATCACTATTATAAAGCAAAAACATGCACACATCCTTAGTGAAAAGCAATATTCAGATCTAAAGTACTTTCCATATCAGAATTAATAAATACTTAATAGCTGAATATTATTATACTTATTAAACTTGTTATTTTGTATTAGATGGACGTAACAAAACTGAAATATATAGTATTTATCATGTCAACTAAAAAAAAAAATATATATATATATATATATATATATATATATATATATATATATATATATATATATATATATATATATATATATAAATTATAGATCTAATGCTTAATACCAGCCTTTCTAAACTCATGCATTTTAAACAAATACTCCCTTATTTCCCTTTAACAGTCTGCAGTTACTCCTATCTCTGTTCTGTGAGATTCTGTTGCATGCTGCAATATTATAACCTTTTCAACTCCTTTAAATAATTCCTATTACTTATTTCCTCTGTATATTTGTCTTTTATTTATATTCTGTTTGTAAACTCAATTTCCATTTATGCCACTAACTATCTCTTCTGAAGAAATTTCTGTTTCCCAATAACTCTTGTATAACTTCCACTGCCTATTCCCCTCCTTTTAACAAGTAAGTAGGAACGCACCATTTGTGTCAAAGCTTTCTATTAAATATACATGCTGTTGTGAAATATGGGTTCCTATCACTTAGTCGAACGTTTACAAGTTCAAACCACATATGGTCGAGACCATAAGTTAGAATTTGTAAATGTTCGAGCGTTTGAATGGAAATCTCCATAAGCAGAGGTTTCCATTTTGTTCAGTGTGGTGCGATCTCGGAGTTGGCATAGTGTGGTGGTGCAGGGGGGCTTGCCCTCCTGCTTACAACAATTTATTTTGTTGTCCATTGTTTTTTATTTTCTGTAGTCAAAAGTTTTGTTACTTCGAACATAATGGTTCGACCATTAGGTGTTAGGAGTTATGGAACTTCGACTATGTGATATAGACCCGTGAAATATTATTTATATCCAGTCTAGCCCAGCTACTATACCTTTGAGAGTAGTATGCAAATTCTACGTTCCTACTACTGACTTCATATGTTCCATAAGAGATATTCTCATATGTTTGTTCAGAAATCTACCCCTGTTTTAGATTTTAACTTTTAGGTTCCCCTGATACATCTTCACTGTTGCAAATAATATGCCTTGTTTGAAAGCTGGTTGTTTCTCCTAAAATTATGTTCAGTTCCATAATAGTTTTAAGTGGGATACCAATACACACTAGTATAATCCTCCTCCCCTACTAAAAAAACCCTTATTTACTACAAATCCCTGACATTCTGCTTAATGTCCACCCTGAAATCCTTTCTATGTCAAATTCATAATGCTCATTTCTAGCTAAATGTGTATCCCTCAACATTGATATTTGCACTCTATATTTCTTAATGTAATATTCTCTGCTTTTTGTCTACAGCTGTAAGGCCATTTACATTCCATGATAATATGAAGATAGTAGCCATTATAATAGAAAACTGTTACTCCCATCTAGTATGCATGAACTTTTTTTGAATGTTTAATTCCAACTTTTTGTTTGCATCAACAGATTTTTTTGTCTGACCTGTTATGCAGATGATGTTCTTCATACCACATTGCTGCAGTCCTAACACTTGGGTAGTCCGCTGTCCCAGTCGGCCCGAATACCAAAGTATATGGCTGACGTCGGTCAAGGCGCATTAGTCTGACGTCAGGACGTCAGGGTACAAATGCGCATGACCGACGTCATATCCTCAGTCTTTTTTGCCGCATGGTCCGATGCAGAAGCAGTTTTGCAAGTGCAGGTTGGCGTTCTGAGATTTTCCGAAGTCGGAGTTTCAGACCGAATCCAAGTTGGCTAAGTATCCCGTTGGGGAATATTTTGGTTTTTTCTTGCCTCAGTATTTTGCCGGATGTCAGAAAAAGTGAATAACTGTATTTCTTGTGGGAAACAGATACCTCATAGGGATTACCATACCTTGTGTATACCTTGCTTAGGGCCTGAGCACGACGTTGTTGGCTGTCGCTCTTGTGCTAGATTTAACAAACGCACGATTAAGAGAAGATTAGATTGTGCCAGGTTAGTTTTTGGGAAGCGGTGTAATTATAAAATGCCGTCGGATGCTCCGGCGCCGCTTCCAAAAAGCGCAAGGACAAAACAGCAAAGCCTAGGCTGGAAGAACCGTCCGTGCGGACGGCGGTTCTTTAGAGGGCTCGGTGGAGCCAGAGGTTCAGCCAGACATTTCTTTGGAATCCCAGGGAGAGACTTTATTACTACAAGATGTGACCTCTCAGGAGGTAGGCCAGGCGGAAGGGGCTTCTCAGGTAGCTGTTATTCCCTCCCTTCCTAAGGTGGTTAGGCCCTCCCCTGCTGTTTCCAAGGCTTCTCCCAGGGGCAGGCCAGGTTTGGTTTCAGGTGTTACCCCTAGTTCTTCAGGGTCTGTACCTAAGAAGCATATGCTTAAGATGGCAGAAGATTTGATTACAATGATTAGAGGTTCTATGCCCCCTCCTGATAGAGGCCTAGGGTGGAACCTGAGCTTGGGAGTTTTGAGCAGTGTTCGGATGCTTCTGAGTCTTCGGCTGAAGACTTGCAGGAGTATTCCCCTTACTCTGATTCTGATGTAGATGATTCTACTCCTTCTGCTTCTCCTCCTGAGGATTTTTCATTTTCAGAGACTCTTCATTCCATGAGGGAGCATTTTAAATGGGAAGGTCAGGATTTCTCTGATGCCAGGAAAAGGCTTAGGGAATTTTTGTTTCTACCCCAGCATAGGCCTTTAGCTATACCTCCTGTTCTAGATGTGGTAGAGGATGTTTTTGCAGAGGCTTCTCTGAACCCTGACTCCTTGCCTCCTGCTCCAGTTAAACCGGATAGATATTATAGGGTGCCTGAAGCTCATAAGTATCTTTTTAAGAGTCCTAGGGCAGACCCAGAAACTGTTTCACAGGGGCCTAAAGGTGTTAAGGCTTCTGTTGTTAAAAATCCTGTTCCTCCAGATAAAGAAGCTAGGGCTTTGGATAGATGGGGAAAGAAAGTGTATACTTCTTCCACTTTGGCCATGAGAGCTTTGAATTGCCAGTTTCACATGTTGAAATACCAAAATTATCTCCTTTCACAATTAAAGTCTAAGGTAGATGCTTTGGCGGAAGGTATTGAGTGTAAAGAGTTGCAGGATTTAGTTCATGTTTCTGAACAGGTGGGTAAGCATTCTTTGCAATGTGGTTTTGATGCTGTGCAGGCCTCTTCGAGGGTGGCTGCCACTGGTTCGGTTCTTCGCAGGCACGCCTGGTTGAGGGATCAGAATTTAGCTGAGCATGTGAAAACAAGGATTTTAGATGCTCCTTTACAATCTGATGTGTTGTTTGGTTCGCCTGTGGAAGCAGTTCTAAAGAAAATGGAAGACAAGGCTAAGTCTATGCAGACTGTTAAAGATTTTTGCAGGTTCAGCCTCCAAGTTTAGTAGAAATTGGCCTACCAAGGGGTGGACATATCCTGCTTATGATTCCCAGTCTAGGGGTAGGTCTAGACGTGGTAGAGGCAGAGCTCAAGGTTCTTTTAGGCCTAGAACAGGGAGTACACCTGCTCAGTCTTCTGGTGAGGGCAGGGGTCAGTCCTTTCGTAAACAGACACAATGACCTGCCTTTTCAGCTGCCAGAATCTTCTCGTCTGGCAGCACCTTTGGGAGGAAGGTTGGCACTTTTCAAAGAAAACTGGAGTTTAATTACCCAAGACAGATGGGTATTGGATATCATTCACCACGGTTACAGGTTTTATTTCCATACCTTGCCTCCTTTCAAAGGCATGCCAGACATTCCTCCTCAACAAAGGAAAGAGGCTCACAAGCAAATTTCTCTGTTGCTCCAAATAGGGGCCATTCAGCCGGTTCCTATGCCAGAAAGGGGCCTAGGATTTTATTCTTGCCTGTTCCTAGTACCAAAAAAGGGGAACACGTGGAGACCAATTTTGGATCTGTCTATCCTCAACACTTATCTGGACATTCCCAAGTTCAAAATGTTGACGTTACAACAGCTTCTACCTCTGCTGGGCAAAGATCACTGGATGGTAACTTTGGATCTCAAGGAAGCTTACCTTCATGTTCCTATCAGACTAATTTGCAGGAAGTATCTGCGTTTTTGAGCTGGAAATTCTCATTATCAGTTCTCTGCATTGCCCTTTGGCTTATCTACTGCGCCCAGAGTATTCACAAAGGTTCTGGCTCCAGTAATAGCTTTCTTCAGGCTAAAAGGAATACAAATCTATCCTTATTTGGACGATTGCCTGATTCTGGCTCAAGGAAGGGACGTGCTTCTTCAGCATTTGGAATATGTGATAGCAGTGCTAAGATGCCTAGGGTATTCTGTGAACGAAATAAAGTCCAGTCTAGTACCCTCTCAAGACATGTGCTTTCTGGGTGTGAGACTGAATACAGCAACCCAGATGGCCTTTTTAACCCCGGACAAACAAAAGAATCTTTCTCTTTACTTCCATCAACTATCTCATCAGTCCGGGCTGACTGCAAGGACAGTCCTTCAAGCCTTAGGGTTCATGGCATCTTGTATTCTGGTACTTCCCAATGCCAAACTGCATATGAGGAAGCTACAATGGTATCTCAAAATGTATGGACACAGCACTGCCAGGATTTGGACACTGTCATTCAAATAATACCTTGCATTCAAAAGGAATTTTTGTGGTGGGCTCAGGAATGTCACCTAAACAAGGGACTCTCTGTGACCCGGCCAGAGGCGAGTCAGATTCTAACGACAGATGCCTCAGACACAGCTTGGGGAGCTCATCTGAATGGAAAGTGGATACAAGACAAGTGGCCTGCCAGACTGCAGCATCTACATATCAACATGAAGGAGATGTTAGCAGTCCAGTTTGCATTACTGGCTTTCAAGGATTTACTTCTTCCAGGGCAGGTGTTGATTCTAACAGACAACACAACTGTCATGTGGTACATCAACAAACAAGGGGAACACATTCTTATCCTCTATGCAGGCAAGCAATGATTTTGTGGGAGACTGCTAAGCTTGCAGCTGAATCTTCAAGCAAGGTTTCTGCCAGGAGCACAGAACTCCTTAGCAGATGTGTTAAGCAGGCAAATCATGGATCCCCACGAGTGGAAACTGGATCTTCATGTATTTCAGACATTGACAGTGTCATGGGGAACTCCAGACATAGATCTGTTCGCTTCTCCACTAAACCACCAGCTGCCAAAGTTTTGCACCTAAAAGGTTTCATCACACAGCCTGGAAAGTGGATGCTCTTTCTTTCAGTTGGAAAAATCTTCATGTGTATGCCTTTCCACCTCTGCCTCTCCTCCCAAAGGTACTTCTAAAGGTCAGACAAGACAAGCCAAGGTTGATTTTAATAGCTCCAGATTGGCCTCGGCAGCACTGGTACCCATTGCTGAGGAGTCTGGTAAGGAAGCCTCCATGGCCCTTACCTTTGATTCCACACCTATTGTCTCAGAAGGACGGGCATCTGCTCAATGTCAAGCTTCACTCTCTTCATCTAACAGCTTGGCATATTCTGTTTTGAACCATAGCAGGTCTCAGCTTCCTCAACAAGTTTTGAATGTGATTATGGAAGCCAGAAGACCTAGTACAAGGAAAGTGTACGCAGGAAAATGGAAGAGATTTTTATTTTGGTGTGCAGCAAAGGATTTGGATGTTTCTGAGCCAAATTTGAGTGTGGCTCTTCAATATCTTACTGAGTTATTGGACAAAGGTTTGTCTTTCTCTTCCATTAAGATTCATGCTGCAGCAATTTCAGCTCACTATGATTGTGACCCACCATTGTTTTCTCATCCTTTGTTCAAGCAATTTCTTAGAGGGCAAAGAATATAAGACCCCCACGTAGAGCTCCTACTCCTGCTTGGGACCTCAATTTTGTGTTGGAGAAACTCACTCTACAACCTTTTGAGCCTGCAGCTACTGCTGAATTGAAATATTTGTCATGGAAGACTGCTTTTTGTTAGCCATTACATCTGCAAGAAGGGTGTCTGAATTGCAGGCCCTTATGGCGGTTGAGCCTTTCCTGATTTTTCATAAGGATAGGGTATCTTTACGCACTAATCCTTCCTTTATGCCTAAAGTGGTTTCTAGTGTGGCTTTAAACCAAACTATTCATTTGCCTACCTTTTATGCAGATCCCCAAAATAAGGGGGAAAAGATTTTGCACACTTTAGATGTACACAGGCAGTTGCGTTATTATTTAAGCAGGACTAAGGATTTTAGGCAGTCTCAGCAGTTGTTTGTTTCTTTTGCTTTGAGTTCTCAGGGCAAGCCTGTGTCAAAACAAACTATTTCTAAGTGGATTGGGTTTTGCATTGCATTTTGTTATTCCCATCATGGCAAGGAGATTCCAGCTGGGATTAGGCCTCATTCCACTAGGGCTACTGCCACTTCAACAGCATTTCTAAGGGGTGGCAACTAAGGATATTTTGGAGGCAGCTACTTGGAGTTCAGTGCATACTTTCTCTAAGCATTACCACCTTCCTCTCTACTCTAAATCTAGGGCTGGTTTTGCCACGGCTATTTTGCAGGGCATGTTGTCAGCTCCTGCTTCCTTATGATTTGCCAGCCTCCCTTACCTCTGCTTTGGGATTCTACCCAAGTGTTAGGACTGCAGCAATGTGGTATGAAGAACATAGTACAGTTTTGTACCTACCATAAATGTAGATGTTCAAGATCCACATTGCTGCAGTCCAATTTACCCCCTCCTTCCCTCTGTGTTTAGGGGTGGTTGTGTGGGTGAGGTTATACTCTTGTAAATTTGTATATATATTTGGTGCAGGAGTGTGTGGTGTTTTTGGTTTTAGCCTTATCTTTTTAGGGTCTTCTGACATCTGGGGCAAGAAAAGACTGAGGATATGACGTCGGTCATGCGCATTTGTACCCTGACGTCCTGACGTCAGACTAATGCGCCTTGACCGACGTCAGCCATATACTTTGGTATTCGGGCCGACTGGGACAGCGGACTACCCAAGTGTTAGGACTGCAGCAATGTGGATCTTCGAACATCTACATTTATGGTAGGTACAAAACTGTACTTTTCTTTTCCTGTCCATTTTAACCTACTTCACTTTATTCAAGTTTTTTCTTCAGTGAAAACATTCAAACAAAAAACTAGATTTTCCATCCTCTTGTAACCCACAACAAATACACAAAACTAGGTACATTTTCAGAAAATGTTTACACCTCCAGATAGGAGCAATTGTCCCAAATTCATGGGTGCACATTACAACCCATGTTCACAACTCATTGATATAACTTTATCTCTTTTCCCATCCCAAATGTGAAAAAAAACAGCATGTATGCTCTCAATAAACATTATCTTTTAGACCTGACAAAAAGTGCTATGGCTACCTTTAAATAAAAAAAGTGCTGCAAAGTTATAATAAATGCATTAAAATAATAATGCTGCTGAGAAGGCAACTTGTTCATTCATGTCCCACAGTTTTAGACTTCATTTAATTTTCACTGAACTGCTTGACACTGAATAATTAAATGTTAACTATCCTCTACCCTACACATTTCTCTCATCACGGATTGTTCAGAGGTCTCCTGATAAATTGCTTTCACCTGCAGTCAGCTCATCTCCAAGTAAAAGCAGTTGGAAATGAAGAAAAAAAAGCTAGTAACTTGATTCTTGAAAGAATCTTTGTAAATTTCACTAAGACACCGTTCAGACTTCTTGTGCTTAATTGCTTGTACTTGTAGACATCTTGCCTCAGAGTGAGAGCATTTGCTAATTGAAAAAAATAATGTCCTTGCAAATACAAGAAAACTACTATTTTCTCTTCCATTTATCATTCATCATTTTGCCTTTATTTTCAATCCTATTTACTTTAAAAATATGTCTATAACTTAAAATAAGGACCCCGATCACAATATCCAAACCGGTAAAAAACTTCAGGAGTTGTTAAGTCTACATACATTGTAATTTATACAATTTTATATACCCCAAACCAGCAGCATAAGATCATGATATTACCTTTAACTTGCTTTGTAGACTATACAGCAGTCACTGAAATGATTTTCCCACCTTACATTTAAATGACCAGTAATTGCACATTATACTATACTGCTTTACAATATAACATGCACTTTATATCATGAAAATTGTATACAAGTATTAATAAAAACAAAAGGGAGGCACAGTGAATAGTGTTGTCACCTCACAGCAAGAGGTTCTCCAGTTCGATTCTCTTCTGGGGTGCCTAATGTGTAGAGTCTGCATGTCCTCCCAGTGTTTGCATGGATTTTCTCCAGGTGCTCTGTTTTCTTCCCACATTCTAAAGATATGTAGTAGGTGGACTGAATACTCTAAATTGTCCGTAGGTGGTAGTGTCCATGCAAGTGACTTGTATGAAAGAAGAACTGTGGCAGGGCCAGCTAGCTACCTGTCAGTCATTGTTGAAGTGACACCCCGCTCCATGTGCAAAAATGGGAGAAGGGGTTGTGGATGGATGGATGGATTAATGAAAACAAAAACTGTTTCACTTGCAGTTCCTTCAGTATCCTTCTAAACATTAATGACATAAAGTGCAGTATCCACTTAACAGTTCACCCACTAGTTTAATACAGTCAGCAAAATCCCATCTTTCTCAGCCACTTCTCTTTTCAAAGCCACATTTCACTTGTCTAATTACATTAATTCTGTACAGTTTTCCATTTATTCACTGTTAGTGTTGCTGGACTTCTTATTGGTTTTTCTCAACACCAATCTCTTGTTCATATCCAAAGTACCCTGTTTCTACTAGTCCTCTCTTGTGCTTTTTTTCTGTTATTCGTACATTTTCCTTTGGAACAATGGCATATGTTTCATTGTCAAAGTCTCTCTATGGGCTTTGTTATTGCCAGAAGCATGAGAAGCAGAGATGTTCATTGTGTTTCACTGTTGCAGTCATTACTCTTGGGTTATCCTGCTGGCAGGCTACCCTCAGTCGGCCAGAATTCCAAAGTCTAGGCCCGGCGTAGTTTGCTGTCACCTCTTCCCTGACGTCAGTGCGCCAGGGGTATATAAGATGCAGCTGATGCCATTTTCTTCAGTCTTTCTTGCCGCGCGGTGCCTGAAGCAAAAGCAGTTCGCAAGTGCCGGTCAGCCGACTCCTGAGATTTTCAAATCCGAATTTCAGAACCGAAGTCTTCATTAAAGCTAAGTACCCTGTTGGGGAAACTTTTTTCTTGCTCCAAACCGATGTCAGTAAAAGTTAACAATTGTATTTCTTGTGGGAAGCAAATACCTCATAAGGATTTTTACTCTTACTGTATTCCTTGCCTAGGCCCAGATCACACCGTTGCTAGCTGTCAGTTTTGTGCAAGATTTAACCAACGCACTATTAAGCGACGGTTCGATTTTGCATTTCATTATTTTGACCGAAGATTTAATTATATAATGCCGTCAGAACAGCCAACAACCGGAGTTTACAAAAAACGCAAGGACAAGGAAAAGGATAGACATCCGAGGTCCAAAACCGACAACGAGGCCTCTGCTAGGCCAGTCGCTGGTTCGCCGGTTCTCAGTGAGGCGCTTTCGCAGCCCCTGGCGCCCGCTACCTCAGAGCCACAGGCCGCTTCCAACTCCCACGTGGAACCGACTGGGCCTCTGGATACTCACGGTATTGGACACTTGGAAATCATTCCCTCAGATGGGTCCGGAGCCGCTGAGCAGGCATCGGCTTCTGAGGGTGTCTTCAGACCTACACAACTATATATTAAGCCATCTTCAGCTTCAAAGACTAAAGCAGCTCTAAAGACAAAGAAACAAGTACAGCTTTCTCCTACTCAGACTTCCATGCCTAAAATACTGATGCTCAAAATGGCCGAAGACCTAATTACTTTGATCAGGGGCTCCCATCCCCCTCCTGATAAGAGGCCTAGGCAAGAGACAGAGCATGATTCTTCTGATCAGGTTTCTATTTCCTCTGATTCCTCTTCTGAACAGGATTATTCCATGCTTCCCTATGAGGATTCTGATGTTGAAGAATCCATTCCTTCAGCCTCTCCTCCTGAGGATTATTCTTTTGGGGAAACCCTGCATACCATGAGGGAGCATTTCCACTGGGAGAGCCAAGATTATTCTGAATCTGAGAAAAGGCTCAGAGAATTTCTGCTACTTCCTCAGCACAGACCCCTTGCTGTTCCACCTGTTCTAGACATTGTAGATGTATTTTCAGAGTCCGGTCTGTCCCCTGACTCTCTACCCGCTGCACCTGCTAAGCCAGACAGATACTACAGGGTCCCGGATTCTCATAAATTCCTATATAAAAACCCCGCTGCTGACCCAGAAACTATATCTCAGGGTCCCAAAGGGGGTTAAAGCTTCCACTGCAAAAAACCCTGTCCCCTCTGATAGGGATTCTAGGGATCTAGACAGATGGGGGGAAAAAGTTTACACTTCTGCTACCTTGGCTGTAAGGGCTTTAAATTGTCAGTTTCATATGCTTAAATATCAGCAATATTTAATGTCACTGCTTAAACAGAAATTGTTGACAAATACTGAATGTTCAGAGAAAAAGGAAATGCAGGATTTATGGCATGCAGCTGAACAAGTGGGAAAGCATACTTTTCAATGTGGTTACGATTCACTGGAGGCCTCTTGCAGGGCCGCTGTTACAGGTTCTGTTATTAGAAGGCATGCTTGGTTAAAGGAACAGAATCTGCCTGATCATGTTAAAGCAAAATTATTAGATGCACCATTACAGCATGATACTTTGTTTGGTACTATAGCAGAAGAGGTGTTGAAAAAAGTGGAGGATAAAGCAAAATCCATGCAGACAGTCAAGGATTTCTTACAGGTACAGCCACCCAGGTTTAGCAGGAACTGGCCTTCTAAAAATTGGTCCTTTCCAGTGTCAGACAGACCACAAAGAGGCAGATACAGGCGTCCCAGAGGCAGATTTCAGCCCCAAGGCTCATACAGGCCTAAACAGTGGAGTGCTTCTACCTCCAAAAGTGGAGAAGACAAATCACAACCTTACAGGAAACAGTCCCAATGACTTTCCTCTGCCAGATCCAATCACTTTTCTTTTGGCAGCCCCCTTAGGGGGAAAACTAGCACTTTTTTCATCAAATTGGCAAATGGTTACCCAAGACAAATGGGTCCTGAACATAGTGTCCCAAGGCTACAGGTTCCATTTTCACACCTTACCAAGGTCAAAAGGTATACCAGACCTGCCACACAATCAATGGGCAGAGGCACAAAAACAAATTGCCACCCTCATGGACATGAGGGCCATTCAGCAAGTACCACAACAAGAGTAGGGGCAAGGATTTTACTCCAGACTTTTCCTAGTGCTCAGAAAGGACAAAACCTGGAGACCAATACTGGACCTGTCTATACTAAATATGTTTCTGGAAGTTCCAAAATACAAGATGTTGACTCTACAGCAGCTACTGCCCATGCTGGGCAAGAAGGCTTGGCTCGTAACTTTGGACCTAAAAGAGGCATACCTGCATGTCCCAATCAGACAGTCTTGCAGAAGACACCTCAGATTCATAGCTGGCTCAGTGCACTACCAATTCTCTGCACTGCCCTTTGGCTCATCTACTGCGCCCAGGGTCTTCACAAAATGCCTGGCACCAGTAATTGCATTTTGCAGACAAAGAGGAATTCAAATATAGCCCTACTTGGACGACTGCCTAATTCAAGCAGAGAACAAAGGCATTCTTCTAAAGCATCTGGCATTTGTAAAAAGATTACTAATTGGCCTAGGGTACACAGTAAACGAAAAGAAATCAAAACTAGTGCCCTCTCAAGAGATAATATTCCTGGGTGCAAGCTTAAATGCAACTGCCCAGATGGCTTATCTCACGCCAGACAAACAAAAGCAACTGACTTCTTAATTCAAGAAATTGACAACAAAAACCCACTTATCTGCAAGGAAAATCCTGCAGGCCTTGGGTTTCATGGCATCCTGCATTCTACTAATTCCATATGCTAGACTGCATATGAAGAAACTACAATGGTATCTAAAAAGTGTTTGGACTCAGCATTGCCACAGCCTGGAGACAGTAATTGCACTCATTCCCTGCCTGCAACAGGAGTTTCGATGGTGGGCAGAGGCCTGTCACCACAACAAGGGTCTGCCATTCAGTTTACCCACAGCCAGACAGACACTGACAACGGATGCATCAGATTATGCCTGGGGGGGGCCATATGGCAGGAAAATGTATTCAGGGCACATGGCCTGCAAACCAGATGCATCTTCACATCAATCAAAAAGAGATGCTAGCTGTTCAAATGCCCTGACAGCTTTCAAGGACCTGCTTCATCCAGGACAGCTACTGATAAAGACAGACAATACTATAGTCATGTGGTACATAAACAAGCAGGGAGGTTCACATGCCTACCCCCTGTGTAGACAAGCAATGACCTTATGGGACACAGCATTGACCTTTCAAGTTCACCTGCAAGCACAATTCCTGCCAGGAAAAACAAATACTCTGGTAGACGAACTAAGCAGAAATCTCATGGATCCCCACAAATGGAAACTGGATCCACAAGTCTTCAGCATGATAACAAGGAAATGGGGATGCCCAGACATAGATCTATTTGCCTCCCCTCACAACTGCCAATTGCAGAGATTTTGCACAAGGATTTATCAAAAGCAAGCATGGAAAGTGGATTTATCCTTCAGCTGGAAAAATCTAACAGTATATGCCTTTCCTCCACTGCCTCTCCTTCCCAGGATACTCCTAAAGGTCAGACAAGAGAAACCAAAAATGATACTGATTGCACCAGACTGGCCACGCCAGCACTGGTACCCAATCCTAAAGAGCTTGTCTCAAGGTCCAGCATGGATATTGCCTCAAACTTCTCACTTGCTGACCCAACAAAACAATAGGATCCTGCACAGCCAGCTCAGGACCTTAAATCTGGCAGCATGGCAGATAATGTAGCCATTCTGAACACTCCTCTTTCAAAAGCTGTTATGGATGTTATCTTGGAGGCCAGGAGGCCCAGTACCAGAAAATCCTGTGCAGAAAAATGGAAGAGATTCTGTGCTTGGAACCAGGAACAAGGCATTGACACGTGTGTACCAAGTATCCCTCAGATTTTACAATACCTAACTGAGATGCTGAACAAATGCCTTTCTTTCTCCTCAATTAAGATTCACGCCTGTGCCATTTCAGCCCATTACAATACGGAGCCACCTATCTTTTCTCATCCTTTAATAAGGCAGTACCTCAGAGGGGCCAAAAACATTAGGCCTCCAAGGAGAGCACCAGTTCCGGCCTGGGATCTCAATTATGTTTTAGAAAAACTCACACTGCCTCCTTTCGAGCCAGCATCAACAGCGGATATAAAATTCTTATCCTGGAAAACAGCTCTGCTCCTAGCAATAACCTCTGCAAGACGAGTCTCGGAGTTACAAGCACTCATGGCTGTAGAACTTTTTAGCATTTTTCATCCAGACAGGGTTTCTCTGAGGACAAACACAACATTTATGCCTAAGGTGGTGTCCAGTGTGGCCTTCAACCAAACCATTCACTTGCCTACCTTTTATCCAAATCCACAGAACAAGGGTGAGAAAATTCTGCATTCGTTGGACATACACAGGCAGTTATGCTTCTACTTGTACAGAACTAAAGCTTTCAGAAAGACTGAGCAACGTTTAGTGTCATATGCTGCAGGATCACAAGGAAAGGCCATCTCAAAACATACTATTTCTAAATGGATAGGCCATTGCATCCGTTTCTGCTATTTTCAGCATGGCAAATCAGTGCTTAAGGGCATTAGGCCTCATTCCACCAGAGCAGCAGCCACTTCAGCAGCCTTCCTCAGAGGAGTACCAACCAAAGATATCTTACAGGCTGCAACTTGGAGTTCAGTGCACACTTTCACAAAGCACTGCCACTTACCTCTTTACTCTAAGTCCAGAGCAGGCTTTGCCACTGCAGTTCTGCAGGGCCTCATAGCCTCTCCTAATCCTGTTTAGCCCAGCCACCCATCCTCAGCTTTGGGATTCAGTCCAAGAGTAATGACTGCAACAGTGAAACACGAACATAGTACAGTTGTGTAACTACCATAAATGTAGATGTTCGAGTGTATTCACTGTTGCAGTCTGGGTTACCCACTCACCATCCCCCCTTTCTTTGCTGGGACTTATCTGCACTTCTCTATCCTATACAACCTATGTGGTGTATTTGCTTGTAGATGAAGGAAATGTTATTTTTGTGCATGCATTTTTATTGGCATATTTTTTCAGCCTACCAGTTTGGGGCACCTGACATCTGGGGCAAGAAAAACGGAAGAAAATGGCATTGGCTGCATCTTTTATACCCCTGGCGCACTGACGTCAGGGAAGAGGTAACAGCAACCGATGCCGGACCTAGACTTTGGAATTCTGGCTGACTGAGGGTAGCCTGCCAGCAGGATAACCCTAGAGTAGTGACTGCAACAGTGAATACACTCGAACATCTACATTTATGGTAGGTACACAACTGTACTTTCTCTTTGCTTGCTTGCTAGCTCGCCCTTTGTTGGCTACACTTTATTTTATCCTTAGGCTGTTCTGCATTCAAAAATTGTCTTTGATCCACCGGAAAAACTATTCTGAAAACAGTTTTGAGTCTCATCCCTATCACTTGACATTCCCTGACCACTGGAAATAAACTTGCTTCTCTTTTGCCTGGCGTATAGTCTATAGTAATTTTTCACAAACAGTCTGGGGTCCCCAATTTTTAATACATTTTTCTGCCATAATTTTTGTCAGGGTCACCTCTTTATGCTGGTATGTTTATTGCCTAATGATCAGGATGCAAAATGATACACTAAACACCAAAGAATTTATTAAACCAGACTTTATTTTACTAAGTCAGAAAAATTAAATAGACTTTATTTTACTAAAATAGAAAATCAAGTAATGTTAGACAATGCATTTACAGAGAGTTATACATCACCGACAAAGAGGAAAACTTCATCCTGTCTTCAGTCTTGACTGGGAAGTCCCGTTGCAGTTGGGCAGGAGTCTTTATCGGGAAAATGGTCCTGGGCAGTGTGTTCATCCCACAGGTGAGGCTTTTGCCGGAGTGCGAAAAGTCCTAGCTTATATAAACCATACTGTTTACCACAAATCTCTGGGAATCGGTACCTTTCCAGTTCAGACTGAATCTTGCTGGAATATTCTGCTTCATGAGGAACAGCATGTCCTGCCAAATACAATGACTTTGCAATTTTGAGTACTTTCTTACTGGAATGCTCCAAACAAAACCACAATCATTGCACAATGTGTCTCCTAGAAAGGAATAAAAAGAATGTTGAGATATAGTGAGGCAACAGTCAAATAACCGCAATCACTCAATGTACCCTGCTTTTGTATCACATTCAGCCCCCTTGACTATTGACTCACTTATATTCAACATTCAAAATTCTGTTTGCTTTTTTGTATACAAAATATGTTAAAACACAATTTCAAACAGTTAGTAAAACCAAAATGATCATCAAAACTAATATTGGATTTATCTACCAATTTAATAGTTTGGTTCCGATGCTGGCCATTTGGTAAATATGCTCCACCAATTTTGTGCTGTATCAGATTCTGTTTTCTCTGCTAAACAAATTTATTTATTGCCTACAATGATGCTTGTCAGTTTGTGGTGTAGAATGCTGCAATTTACTATTTGTAAATGTTTTTCAAGATATTGAGTGTTGTTCAATACTTTTTATAAGGAATCCAAATTAAATGTCAAATTAGAATAATGTAACACAACTTGTAACCATGTATGAAATATATCAGTGTGTTTTTCTTGAGGAAAGAAATATGTTTCATTATGCCAAGTCAAATGAGTAACATTATTTCAACAGCCTACAAAGGGATTTCCCAGATTATGTGACAATGTTTGATTTGTTACTATACATATAAATTGTGGTGCTATTTTAGTAAACATTTTAAAAGTAAAAAGCAGTATAGTCCATTAACATATTAATGGAATTTTGAAGAAAACATGGTTCATACATAGGGAAATGTCCACAGATAACGCTGTTCATTGTTTCTGCACAGTGTTCCAGTTTGTGTTTTGTTCAAAAAGTTGATGTAATTTTCTTCCACCTCTTGGTGCCAGTATTAGAATGGGTGAATTGGAGGTCCAGATACTAATGGCTAAGTTATAAACTGACACATTATTCTTGCATTTGACAGTGTAGTGCATAATATAACCTGTACAGTAGTTATTTGTACATTTTGCAAAAGCAATCCTGTCCAGTTAGTACTGGGTATCCATTTAGCAAACAATTGGCTCCATACGTGCTCATTACTAAGCATTAGTTTTGTCTGCACCAAATTTTTCTGTATTAATATATAGAAAGACTGCAGAACACATGTTGTCCAGTTCACAAACTTAGTGACATTCTCATCGAATTTTAAATTATGAATCACAGAACTTTTGAACTGTTCTAAAAATTATTTTCATAGTTAATAAAACTGTTTTTGATATACCAAACTGTTGGATTCCAGTGCGCCCTGTAAGTGTATGATTTGTGAAATTTCTTGACCAGCAGTTTTGATTTTATTAGCTAAAACTTCAACATCAATTGCATTCAAGGTTCCTAGCCTGGTACCAGCACCTCTCAGTAAAGTATTATACCACGCTCATTTCTGCCTACACTTGTTCTTGGGAAAGTAATATTAAAATGAATTGTAGTTTTTTGGTATTCCTGTCCTACCCATTTACATGTAGAAGGGACTTTAACTATTTGGTCAAAATGAGCTTTAGGATTATTATTTAGAATTGCTGCATATTCTGCCCAAATACTACAGTTAATTTCTGAATTATTTATACAATATAATATCATACTGGTATTCAATGTGATATTTAAATCAAATTTGTTATTTTGATTTACACAATTATAACTCTTTGAGGATGCATATGTAGACATTCCGTTGTTAAAAAACAACATTTAATTTCAGTTTCATTATTTATTTGAATGTTTATGGCATCTGAGTTATTCCGGAATCCAGTAAAGAATATGGCATCACTCCTTTCTTCATTTCAGTTTCCCAGATGGCACTCAATTTTGGAAATGTTAAATTTACTGTCCAGCATTGCTGTGTTGCCTCACACACAAAATTATCTTGATTTTGTATTTTACCAGTATTAGACTATTCCCATCAAATAGTGCTTTCATTTATTCGATTAACTCTCATTCCCATGGATTTGACCCAGTGGGTTCCACACAGTACAGTAAGGACACAAGCAATGTGAACAACAGTTAAAGAAAACAGCATGATTATTCTCGTAAATAACACCAGTTAGCTGGAACATATTCCCATTTTTCTTTTCCTGGCTTGATAATTAAAATTGTATTATCATTTCCAATGGCAATAATCTCTGCCTTTTCAGGTTCTTTGTTGGGTTCATGGACTCATATCTGTGCACCTGAATTAATTTCATGCATGTTACATATTTGTTCTTTTTCAAAAGCAACAATACGTGGTGATTGCCCTTTGGTGACTGTGCCGCCTAACACAGGCACAATAAATATTTGAGCTATCCTATTATTTTTCTGTATACAAACGATTTTGTCTGATGTATTCAACAAAATGATTTTAATTTCCCCTTGGTAATATGTCTCAGTAACTCCATCCACTACTTGAACACCCTTGAAGGTAAGCTCCGATTGAGGTGTTATCCGGCCAGAATGATTCACTGGGATTTGAATTCCAGTTCCTGTCTCAATCAATTGAACTGATCATGGTAATATTTTATGAACATGCATTGAGTATAAACTCAGTCCTGCTGCTTAGGTGTAGCTCTGTTAGGAGTGTGTTTCTCAAAATACGATTGTTTCTGTTGCAATATATGGTTTGATTTGCAATGCTGGAGTTAACATTCTCATTAATGGTGTTTGTCTCCGAGAATGGCCTGTTGTTCAAAATTTGCAGTGCTACATTTAAGTTGTCTCCAGTTTTGCAAAGTACCATTCCCTAATTTCCTTAACTGATCTTTAAGTAATCCATTCATTCTTTCAATTACTGCCACTGCCTGCGCATAATAGGGTGTATGAAACACCCATTCAGTATTATGTTGTTTTGCAAATTTTTGCACCATTCTCAGTTTAAAATGAGAGCCATTATCACTTTGTATTTGCAAAGGCATTCTGTAATACAAAATAATCAAATCTATAGTCTTTAGAGTACTTACCTGTGTTGCTAGCTGGCATGGGAAACCAATAAGGTACCCAGAGTAAGTATCTACTGCCGTACATATGTACTGACAGCCTTTATTTTATAGTAAAGGACCAATGTAATCAGTTTGCCATATTTGTTATGGTAACTTTCCTCGTCCTACATGTCTCTGAACTATATGGGGTATTGATCTTTGTTGTGTATGCTGACATACCAGGCACTGTAGTATAACGGTTTTAATTAAATCTAATGGAAGAGCAATTCTTGTTTGTGCCCTCCTGTAAGTAGCCTTCTCTCCCATATGACCACATTTCTGGTGCACCCATTTTGCCATCCCCATTTCCTCAGAGTTGTCTTTTATATCTGCTTCTGCACTTCCTGTTTGTTCATCTGTAATAGAATTAAACCATCGATGTTAAGTTGTCAATCTCGCCTTCATTCTTGCTGGATGGGTTCGGAGCTGATCCTCGGCTCCGACTCAGCACTTGCTAAGCTCGAGAGTCACTTTTACCAGCTTGAGGCAGCCCCATATCCCATGATGCAAGGCGGTGATTACCCAGATCTCGTTTGCCGCTTCGCTAATGAGGTCATCCTTTTTACCAGCTCCTGGTAAGTGATTTTCATTACTCTTTTTTGAGAAAAAATAGATATCCCAGTACCCTAAATTTTTACTCTTTATAGTTTTTAGTTTACCTTATTCTCTAGCTTCGGCACTTGTTTCGGCTCCAGCCGGAGCCGACACCCTAGCTTCGAAGCATGTTTCGGCTCCGGCTGGAGCCGAAACGTCTATATCTCCGCTCGGAGCCGACAAGCTGTCGGCTCCAACTGGAACCGAGGGTTCATCGGCTCCGATGGCTCCATCGAGAAAGAGGTCTAGATCTCCTTCATTGGAGTCTATCCACTCGGCTCCAGCCTCCCCCTTACTTTCGGTGCGGAGCCATCGGAGCCGATCATCAAGGTCTTCCAGGCTCTCAGACCATGACTTAGAGAGAGTGGTGAGTAGGCTACTAAAATCACAGGCACTGGCCCAGATGCTCCATAGCCCGTCTCAGCAGACGACCGCTATTCCACACCCTCCTGAAATTCCTCCTTCGACTCTCCTACAGAGTTCGGAGCATGAGATTATTGGTACCGTGACTGTTGGTGCTTCGGAGCCGATACCACACCTTTCGGCTCCGTCGTCCTCGACTCCTATCTCCTCCTTGAGACCTTCCTTGGAGGGATCCGGTCGTCGGGCTTCCCTGGTCGGTTCCGAGGGGGCGAGTGGCATCGGACCCTTGTCCGACCCCACTCTTCCTCTCGGAGCTTCGGCCTTGGTGAGCTCGTTGCCGACATCTGCTTCGGAGCCTTCCCTTTCAGTGGGTCCAGGGATACCTGTTTCTTCGGAGCGGGGTCTCTCGGCCCTCCCTGGGAGGGTAGCCTTCGAGGTGATGAGGAGTGTGCTAGCCCCCGGGCTTAGTCAGCAGTCGGTTCCTTTAGTTCCTCCCTCTATGGTACCTGTAGATGTCTCTTCCCACTCTCTTGCTCCCGGACCCAGAGATCCATCGCCCCAGGTTTCCCCATTGGGAAGGACTTCCTCTTCCGAGGTTTCTCCTGATCCTTCAGGAGAACCCCTGCGTAAGAGGACCTGCAAGAGGAAGCACTTAGACTCCCCTGAGTCTATGACATCAGATACCAATTTAGATGAGTCGGAGGGGTCCCCAAGATCCCCCTCTGAGGATGTCTCCTTTTCAGACATCCTTGAACTCCTAAAACGGAGGGGGAACTGCCTCCGAGGATGAATCAGTATACCTGGAGGCTTTTGGATCTCGACCCTCCACCTCTTGGGTGTCTCCGCCTTTCGACCCCCTCATGGAAGTCATAGCTCGAAAGGCGTGGGCATCTCCTGATTCGGTGGAACCAGTCCCCAGGAGGCCTTCAAAATTTATCACGGCCCCCACTGAAAAACAGTTTCTCACTAAAGGTGTCCTGGTTGATGCCATGGTGATGGCGGCCGCCACCAAAAAGGAACTTGCAGATCCTTTCGTACCAGTCCATCCTCCTAACAAGGAGTCTAGGACCATGGACAGGTATGGCAAGCGGATGTTTTCCTCAGCGACCTTTGCTATGCGTTCGCTGAATTATTTATGTCACTTCACCCGACTTCAAAGAGACATCCTCAAAGAATTGGGTGAAGTAGTACAGGATCCGTCAGCGGCAGGGGCTCAAGAAAAGATTGCCTCTCAGCTGGGAATACTGAATTCCATAACCAACTCCTCCATGTGGCTCATTTCTTATGCAGCCGATGGGGCGAGTAGAGCTGCAGGCACAGGAGTGGCTCTCAGACGTCAGTCCTGGATATGGCTTTGTAATTTTGCAGACCCTTTTAAGGCGTCCTTCACGAACTCTCCCTTTGATGGGACAACATTGTTTGGCCCTCAGGTGAAGGACACTTTGACCAGGTGCGAGCAAGACGGCAAGACTCTTTCTGCCGTAGGAGTCCGTTTCTCCACCCCTTCTAGACCTTACCCCAAAGGTCAGAAGGGAGGGAAAATGTGGTTCCGGGAGTCACGCCTGACGCACGTGGTCAGTTTACCCCCAGAGGCAGAGGGGGTAATAACAACAGATGCCGCCCTAGGGGCAGAGGGGGTCCGCAGAACCAAAGCAGCAGAGAGCCTCTCTCTGACGAGCCTTTCCAGCATCCCTGAGGTGTTGCCCGACTGCCCACCCTTGGAGGCAGTCGGGGGAAGATTATCACTGTACCCAGAAAGCCTGGCTTTCCCTCTCTCAAGACAAATGGGTACAGTCGATCATATCCGAGGGTTACAAAATACCTTTCGAGAAAAGCCCCTTCCCTCAAAAAGGATCCCTTCCAGACGTTCCACCCAGTCTAAGGGAAATTGCAAAGCTAGAGGTTTCAAAGCTTCTAGAGAAAAGGGCCATCCAGCCTGTTCCAAAAGATCATTTAGAATCCGGAATCTACTCAAGGTTCTTTTTGGTTCCCAAAAAGACGGGAGATTGGAGACCAATATTAGACCTCAGCAGGCTAAACAAGTCTGTCAAAAAGGCAAGATTTCGGATGGTCACACTTCAATCGATTTTGCCCTTTCTGGGCAAAAACAACTGGATGTGCTCCATAGACCTTCAAGACGCGTACTATCATATAAAAATCCACAGACGCTACAGAAGGTTTCTCCGCTTTCGGCTGGGGACCAGTCATTTTCAGTTCAGAGCCCTGCCCTTTGGTCTCACTACAGCCCCCAGAGTGTTCACCAAATGCATGGCAGCGGTCACGGCTCACCTGAGACGTCAGGGATTCCAGGTGTTTCCGTACCTAGACGACTGGCTCCTCTCAGCCACCACCAGACATCAACTTCTCCAGGCCAGAGATTACACACTACGTCTCTGCAGCGAGTTAGGGATTTCAGTCAACTTCGAAAAGTCTTCCTTATCGCCTTGCCAATCTATTACCTTTATAGGCGCAGATCTAGACACTACTCGGATGTCAGCAAACTTAACAAACCAGAGAATCCTAGATATCCAAAACCATGTTCAAATGGTCCTTCGCAGCAAAAGGGTGCAAGCCAGATTGGTTCTGAAAGTGTTAGGCCTTATGGCAGCTGCCATCACACTTCTTCCTCTGGCCCGTTTTACATGCTTCTCCTTGGAGTCTTTATCGGGAAAATGGTCCTGGGCAGTGTGTTCATCCCACAGGTGAGGCTTTTGCGGAGCGAAAAGTCCTAGCTTATATAAACCATACTGTTTACCACAAATCTCTGGGAATCGGTACCTTTCCAGTTCAGACTGAATCTTGCTGGAATATTCTGCTTCATGAGGAACAGCATGTCCTGCCAAATACAATGACTTTGCAATTTTGAGTACTTTCTTACTGGAATGCTCCAAACAAAACCACAATCATTGCACAATGTGTCTCCTAGAAAGGAATAAAAAGAATGTTGAGATATAGTGAGGCAGCAGTCAAATAACCGCAATCACTCAATGTACCCTGCTTTTGTATCACATTCAGCCCCTTGACTATTGACTCACTTATATTCAACATCCAAAATTCTGTTTGCTTTTTGTATACAAAATATGTTAAACACAATTTCAAACAGTTAGTAAAACCAAAATGATCATCAAAACTAATATTGGATTTATCTACCAATTTAATAGTTTGGTTCCGATGCTGGCCATTTGGTAAATATGCTCCACCAATTTTGTGCTGTATCAGATTCTGTTTTCTCTGCTAAACAAATTTATTTATTGCCTACAATGATGCTTGTCAGTTTGTGGTGTAGAATGCTGCAATTTACTATTTGTAAATGTTTTTCAAGATATTGAGTGTTGTTCAATACTTTTTATAAGGAATCCAAATTAAATGTCAAATTAGAATAATGTAACACAACTTGTAACCATGTATGAAATATATCAGTGTGTTTTTCTTGAGGAAAGAAATATGTTTCATTATGCCAAGTCAAATGAGTAACATTACTTCAACAGCCTACAAAGGGATTTCCCAGATTATGTGACAATGTTTGATTTGTTACTATACATATAAATTGTGGTGCTATTTTAGTAAACATTTTAAAAGTAAAAAGCAGTATAGTCCATTAACATATTAATGGAATTTTGAAGAAAACATGGTTCATACATAGGGAAATGTCCACAGATAACGCTGTTCATTGTTTCTGCACAGTGTTCCAGTTTGTGTTTTGTTCAAAAAGTTGATGTAATTTTCTTCCACCTCTTGGTGCCAGTATTAGAATGGGTGAATTGGAGGTCCAGATACTAATGGCTAAGTTATAAACTGACACATTATTCTTGCATTTGACAGTGTAGTGCATAATATAACCTGTACAGTAGTTATTTGTACATTTTGCAAAAGCAATCCTGTCCAGTTAGTACTGGGTATCCATTTAGCAAACAATTGGCTCCATACGTGCTCATTACTAAGCATTAGTTTTGTCTGCACCAAATTTTTCTGTATTAATATATAGAAAGACTACAGAACACATCTTGTCCAGTTCACAAACTTAGTGACATTCTCATCGAATTTTAAATTATGAATCACAGAACTTTTGAACTGTTCTAAAAATTATTTTCATAGTTAATAAAACTGTTTTTGATATACCAAACCGTTGGATTCCAGTGCGCCTGTAAGTGTATGATTTGTGAAATTTCTTGACCAGCAGTTTTGATTTTATTAGCTAAAACTTCAACATCAATTGCATTCAAGGTTCCTAGCCTGGTACCAGCACCTCCCAGTAAAGTATTATACCACTCTCATTTCTGCCTACACTTGTTCTTGGGAAAGTAATATTAAAATGAATTGTAGTTTTTTGGTATTCCTGTCCTACCCATTTACATGTAGAAGGGACTTTAACTATTTGGTCAAAATGAGCTTTAGGATTATTATTTAGAATTGCTGCATATTCTGCCCAAATACTACAGTTAATTTCTGAATTATTTATACACTATAATGTCATACTGGTATTCAATGTGATATTTAAATCAAATTTGTTATTTTGATTTACACAATTATAACTCTTTGAGGATGCATATGTAGACATTCCATTGTTAAAAAAACAACATTTAATTTCAGTTTCATTATTTATTTGAATGTTTATGGCATTTGAGTTATCCCGGAATCCAGTAAAGAATATGGCATCACTCCTTTCTTCATTTCAGTTTCCCAGATGGCACTCAATTTTGGAAATGTTAAATTTACTGTCTAGCATTGCTGTGTTGCCTCACACGCAAAATTATCTTGATTTTGTATTTTGCCAGTATTAGACTATCCCCATCAAATAGTGCTTTCATTTATTCGATTAACTCTCATTCCCATGGATTTGACCCCGTGGGCTCCACACAGTACAGTAAGGACACAAGCAATGTGAACAACAGTTAAAGAAAACAGCATGATTATTCTCGTAAATAACACCAGTTAGCTGGAACATATTCACATTTTTCTTTTCCTGGCTTAATAATTAAAATTGTATTATCATTTCCAGTGGCAATAATCTCTGCCTTTTCAGGTTCTTTTTTGGGTTCATGGACTCATATCTGTGCACCTGAATTGATTTCATGCATGTTACATATTTGTTCTTTTTCAAAAGCAACAATAGGTGGTGATTGCCCTTTGGTGACTGTGCCGCCTAATACAGGCACAATAAATATTTGAGCTATCCTATTATTTTTCTGTATACAAACGATTTTGTCTGATGTATTTAACAAAATGATTTTAATTTCCCCTTGGTAATATGTCTCAGTAACTCCATCCACTACTTGAACACCCTTGAAGGTAAGCTCCGATTGAGGTGTTATCTGGCCAGAATGATTCACTGGGATTTGAATTCCAATTCCTGTCTCAATCAATTGAACTGATCATGGTAATATTTTATGAACATGCATTGAGTATAAACTCAGTCCTGCTGCTTAGGTGTAGCTCTGTTAGGAGCTAATGCACCGGTCTGTGTTTCCCAAAATACGATTGTTTCTGTTGCAATATATGGTTTGATTTGCAATGCTGGAGTTAACATTCTCATTAATGGTGTTTGTCTCCGAGAATGGCCTGTTGTTCAAAATTTGCAGTGCTACATTTAAGTTGTCTCCAGTTTTGCAAAGTACCATTCCCTAATTTCCTTAACTGATCTTTAAGTAATCCATTTATTCTTTCAATTACTCCCACTGCCTGCGCATAATAGGGTGTATGAAACACCCATTCAGTATTATGTTGTTTTGCAAATTTTTGCACCATTCTCAGTTTAAAATGAGAGCCATTATCACTTTGTATTTGCAAAGGCATTCTGTAATACAAAATAATCAAATCTATAGTCTTTAGAGTACTTACCTGTGTTGCTAGCTGGCATGGGAAACCAATAAGGTACCCAGAGTAAGTATCTACTGCCGTACATATGTACTGGCAGCCTTTATTTGATAGTAAAGGACCAATGTAATCAGTTTGCCATATTTGTTGTGGTAACTTTCCTCGTCCTACATGTCTCTGAACTATATGGGGTATTGATCTTTGTTGTGTATGCTGACATACCAGGCACTGTAGTATAACGGTTTTAATTAAATCTAATGGAAGAGCAATTCTTCTTGTTTGTGCCCTCCTGTAAGTAGCCTTCTCTCCCATATGACCACATTTCTGGTGCACCCATTTTGCCATCCCCATTTCCTCAGAGTTGTCTTGTATATCTGCTTCTGCACTTCCTGTTTATTCATCTATAATAGAATTAAACCATTGTTCTAGAGAGTCTGCCAATGTGCATCAACATGATAAATTGTTACAGTGCCTTAATTTATCATTTCCCAAACTGATTTACACAATTACTTTCCCCAAATTTCCTTGGAATGAATTTTCCAATCATTTTTCTGTCATGTAGGCAACCAGGTTGCTATTTCGTTTGGTACTGACCAAGAATCAGTATAAATGTGGCATGTTCCCGGCATTTCCTGTTTTATTTCCTGATGTACCGTTTGTAACTCTGCATACTGACTACTTTTACCATTTCCTGTGATAAGATTTTCTTAGTTACAGGATTATAAGACACAACTTTTCAACATCTTCTGTTTCCGTCATATTTTGCTGACCCATCAGTAAACCAAACATATTTTCGTTATTCATGTGGTACCTGTATATACGCCATTCCCCATTTTACTGGGGATTCAGCAACTGGTACAATTTTATCACTAACAAAGAACTGTTGAGCTGCCTTTTCATGTAACATTGCTACCCCATTAATTGCAGTTTTAGCCCCATCTTGAATGTACCATTTCCATTTAATAATACTTGCTTCTTGTGCATGACCTATTCTATGTGCTTTAGGTGAACTCCTCACCCACTGCATTATAGGTATTTCTGGTCGCAATAATACAGTATGTCCTACTGTCATTTGTTCAGTATTTACTAGTGCCCAGTAGCATGCTAGTAGTTTTTCAAAAGGAGAATATCTGTCTCCTGCATCTGGTAATTTCCTAGTCCTGAATCCTAGTGGCATCCATTTCGATCCCTGCTTCTGCCAAAGGATGCAGTTGGCATAGTAATTTTGCACAGATACATGCAATTCTCCTTCCCTGTCCTGTAGGGGCCATAAATCTGTTACCGTTTGAATATTCTGCTTTGCTTGCTCAAAAGCTTTCTCCTGATCATCCCCCCATACAAACTCATATTTCTTTCTAGTCTGTATAGTGGGGAAAGTATTTGACTTGGGTGAGGAATATGTTCTCTCCCAAATCCAAAAATTGTATAAAACGTTGTGTTTCTGTTTTATCTCGAGGAGTTGAGAATTCTAAAATCTTGTGTTTTGCCTTCTGCAGAATTTGTCTGTATTCCTGATGCCTCTGGATTCCCAAAAATTTCACTGTTAGAGCTGGTCCCTGTATTTTATTATGATTCATCTCCCAGCCTTTTGTCTTTATGTAATTAATCACTATTTGTAAGTAGTCACTCACTTCCTGTTTGAAAGTTCTCTGAATCACAATGTTGTCAATGTAATTTGAAATTTGCATATTCTGAGGTAATTTTACTTCGTCCAAATGTTCTGCTACTATCCTATGAAAGAAATTGGGACTATGTAAATAACCTTGTGGTAATCAGGTAAATGTATACTGTCGTCCCTACCAGGTAAAAGCAAACTGGTTGTGATTTTTCTCTGCAGTCGGTATGGTAAAGAAAGCATTTAATAAATCTGTTATGCATATCAAGTGCCCTGTTTTTGTACATTTTCTGTTAACATTATTGCATCCAGAACTGCAGCTGTTAATGGTGGAGTATACTTATTTAGTTCCCAATAGTCTACTGTCATCCGCCAAGATCCATCGGACTTTTTAACAGGCCAAACTGGATTATTCCATGCTGTTGTAGGTGTTTTCAAAACACCAGCATTTAGTAAATTCTGAATTGTCTTGCCTATCTCCTTATGTCCCCCAGGAATTCAGTATTGCTTTAAACTAATCACCTTTGTCACCGGGGGTAATTCCACAGGTGGCATTTTAACTTTCCCTACTGTCACTAGTTTTTACTGAAAAATATGGTTTAACACCAACTTGATACTCTCCATCAGAAACATTCAATATCAGACCTGTTAAAATGTCAATTCCTATTATGTATTTGGGTACAGACACTATCAACACAGGATACCTTTTCTTTGGTAATTGGCCTATCTTCATTTTTAGCATAGTCTGAACTGCCCTGATTTGTTTTCCACCAAGTCTGGTAATAGTAACTTGCCATCCCTTCAATAAACTCGAATTACCATAAATCAATGAGGCCTCCACTCCAGTGTTAATTAGAACTCTGATCCATTGTTCATTTTCAGTTTTCCAAAATATTGTCAAGCCTACATACTGTTGAGCATCTTGCCGAGGCCTTCCACTTACTGGAGCTTGGCCAATTTCTGAATCAAAATGTAAATTTGACAAATTAGGATACATCAAATGTGGAGCTGTAGGAACTGCTGAATTCTCACCCTTATTCTCAGCTTTGTTTTCTGCCACATACTCATCCTGTTTTTCTACATTACAACTCTGCCAACCTTTCTTATTCAAACGTCGCCTTTCGTACATTTCCCACATTGCCAGGGTATCTAGTCCATTAATTGTATCCTTTGACACCCCATCCTTTAACAATGCAGCAAACATTATCTTTTCAGAATACTCGAGCCTCTTTACGCCATCACCTCCATTTTCCCATCTGTCACTTTGTGATAGTTTTGGTCCGCATTTACCCAACTCTTCCAACTGTCTTAATCCTTCAATAACTTCTGAGATGGCACTTCCTGTTTCACTGATTAAATATGTCAATATCACTGATTTGTAAGCTGGTAGTGCTAACTTAATGATTCTATTTCAAGTTGCAACTGTTAAAGCTTTCTGTAATAGCCAATCAGCAGTCCCTATGATTAAAGCAGTTTTCATTGTTTCTTCCTTCATCTGTTGAATGGCATTCCACAGCGTGTACCATGGTTTGTCATTCAGGGGCCAATCTGATTCCGTAGGATATATTTCTGTGCAACAGTCTGCTATGATCGTAAAGAGATATTACTTGTCCATTATAATTCTGTAATGCATCTTGTACTGTGAGTGATCATTACTTAATAAACAGAACTTTTTTGCATCATGATCATCTGCCTGTATTCCTGTAGCCCCAGTTTCGCAATGTCTCACTAGCCATGTGACTAATGGTTCCCCTGGTCTTTACAATTTTCAGTTATATCACTTACTTCTTCTTCTTTAAAGTCTTCCATGGTATTACTACATTGCCCTGGCTGTTGTCCTTGTGGACGAAAAATCATTTGTAACGCCTGTATAAGAATTGGTTTTACTGTTACTGATCCCTTTGTGTCCCTTTCCTCATCTTCGGAAGATTTATTATTTCCATGATTGGATTCCAGTTGAGACTGAGGGTATGAGGAATACCAGATATCTCCATCCCAGTGGTCCAGATGCCAATCAAAACCAGCTTTACCCATTGACATGTATACTTTCTTTTTATTAATTCTACCTCTTCATTTACAATATTTGTATCTAGCCACTCGTATAGCGGCTTTCTCAGCTACATGCTGGTACATGTCTGGTTTGTCTGCTAGCAATTTGTTCTTGCACTGAAGGATTACGTTTTGTTTTTCTAACTCTGTTGTTAGTTTCTCTAACTGTTTTATTTGCTCACATATACATATTTTGTCTACATGTTTTTGGTATGCAGTCAAAAGGCTCCATCCTTGTCTGCATACAACTCAATTCTTTCCCTTTCTCTATTGAAATTTTTCTAAGCACACTTGGACTGAACTTGGTTCTGCATCTCTCAGACAGATGTCCCAATTTTCACTTAATCCTGAACCACTTGACCATTGTAAAGGTAATGCTTTATAAGAATCCTGGTCCTATCCTGGGATTTCTACTTCAGCAGATATTATTTCTTTCTTACTTTTCTTTTTAAACATTTTGAATCCTGCCGACTACACCAAAATAATGTATTGCCTAATGAGCAGGATGTGAAATGATAAACTAAACACCAAAGAATTTATTAAACCAGACTTTATTCTACCAGGACAGAAAAATCAGATAGACTTTATTTTACTAAAATAGAAAATCAAATGATATTAAACAATACATTTAAAGAGTGTTGTACATCACTGACAAAGAGGAAAAAGTTCATCCTGTCTTCAGTCTCGACTGGGTAGCCCCATTGCAGTCGTGCAGGAGTCTTTATTGGGAAAATGTTCCTGGGTAGTGCATCCACTCCACAGGAGAGGCTTTTTTGCCCATGTGCGAGAAGTCCTAGTTAATATAACCAGATTGTTTACCACAAATCCGAGGGAATCAGTACCTTTCCAGTTTAGACTGAGTTTTGCTGGAACATTCTGTGGCATTGGCCACCTGCCCCAGAAAAATCCTTCCAAATACAATGACTGTGCAATTTTGAGTACTTTCTTATTGGAATGTTCCAAAACAAAAGCACATCATACAATGCCACAAAGAAAGGAATAAAGAGAATGCTGAGATATACCCACAATTGTCATACAGTGTGTTACATAGAAAGAAATAAAGACAATGTCTAGATAAAGTGAGGCAGCAGTCAAATACACAATGTATCTTTTCAGTTAACAAATCCTACTGTGGAACACTAGTCCATTTGGTTGTGTTTACTTTTATGAAATTAATAGTGTGTTTCTTCCAGTTTTTCTGGTACAACAGAAAATCACAGGGTTTCTCTGTGAGCTCTCTCTTCTAATTCTACTATTTTTTGAAACAGCTGTTCTTGAGGAATCCTCTCGTTCAGCCATCCTTTTCTTCATTTCAACCTCTGATTTTTGCAGTTTTATCAGGTGATCTGAACAGTCGGTTAATGCTTTTCCTTTTTTTTTTCTAGCCTTTTGTTATTTGACTGTCTATATCTCTTCAGTATTTCACTTATTTTAAACACTGATGATTATACATGATTTATTTTTCTTCTACGTTATTGGGAAACATTCCCAGTACCAAAAACTGAAATTTGAATTGCTTTTAGCATCTGCAAGATTCATTCCAGCTAGATGTTTCTCTTCTCTATTTTGTTGATTTTCTGCTACTTTCTCCAAATTTCTTCTTTGCTGGCATCCAGGTAGTGTAAATACAAGCCAGTAACTGAATTTCAGCCTTTTTCAGACCTTTAGTGGCTTTTACCTCCGCACCCGTAAAAAATCTACTGCTAATCATTAGTGGACCGGAGTCCCGCTGTGGTGACCCCTAACAGGGAAAAGCTGAGAGAAGAAGAAGTGGCTTTTCTGCACTCTCTTGATATGCATAGACAGCTGAGATTTTGCTTAAACAGAGCTAAACCCTTTCGGAACTCTGAGCAGTTGTTGGTCAGTTTTGCTCCTGGAGCTCAGGGTAAAGCTATTTCGAAACAGACCATCTCCAAATGTATTACACATTATATTCACTTTTGTTACCGGCAACATGGGAAGGTTCCCCCTCAGGGTATTAGGACCCATTGTACTAGAGCAGCCTCTACCTCTGCAGCCTTTTTGAGAGGTGTGCCTACTAAGGACATTTTAGAAGCAGCTACTTGGTCTTCTGTCCATACTTACAGAAAGCATTACAATCTACCTTTGTTTTCTAAATCCAGGGCTGGTTTTGCCTCTGCAGTTTTGCAGGGCCTCCTTACCAACCCTTAATCTGTGATTATTTCTCCCCCCTTTTTGTCTTTTTCCTGGGCTTTGGGAATTAACCCATATGTGAGGACTGCAACAGTGAAACATGAAGAACATAGTACAGTTGTGTACACTTAACGTAAATGTAGATGTTCAAATGTATTCACTGTTGCAGTCCTGGTTTCCCACCCTCCAGTCCCCCTTTTTTCCTAAGGCACAGACTAGATATTTTATTTTTTGGATGGCATGTTTCCAGGGTGTTTTCCTTCCTGGCTTAGCCTTCTTTTGGGGGCTCCTGACCGTTAAGGCAAGAAAAACCTGGGGAAATGGCATCCGCTGCCTCCCTTTATACCCGACGTTCTGATATCAGTTTTACGGCCGACGGCATATACTGAGGACTCTGGTATTCGGACCGACTTCGGGCTACTGGGACCCGAATAACCCATATGTTAGGACTGCAACAGTGAATACACTCTAACATCTACATTTATGGTAAGTGTACACAACTGTACTTTTTGTTGTTTGAGATATTCCTTCAGTGTTTCATTTATTTTAATCACCTGTAACTACCTTTGATTTATTTTTTCCTCTAAAATACAGGAAACCATCTCTTATACTAAAGCTGACCCTTGAACTGCTTTTTGCTTAACAGCTGCAAGATTCTTCCCAATGTTTTCTCTTCTACTTTTCTGGTATTTTCTTTCAGGTTCTCCAAAATTTTCTTTGCCAACATCTAGGCAATGTTTATTTATAGCCAGTAACTGAATTTTATGTAAACTGAAAATTTCATTGGCTCGCTTTTCTTAGTGTGTGTTTTCCCACTAGGAGAACTGAAATTAAGTTGTTGATCAGTGTGCAGCCAGCTTAGAAGCTCCTATGTTATAGCATATTTATCAGATGGTTCATAGGTGTGACATTTGCAGTACATCGAAAAGACGATGCTGTAAAGAAAATGCTGTGTCTTTGCTAGGTTCAAAGTGTAGTGGGAGAGAGCCCTGACTACTGTTCAGGCAGTCTGAGTTCAAGTAGCAAGTCTCATGCTCTTAATGGAGCTGTCAGGGTGGGGTGGAGAAGGTGGTTCCTAACTTCCTTGCTGATGCATCAGGATAAGCAAACAAACAACTTGCCTGAACAAAAAAGACAGTACAAGGAAGATGTGGATTTTTGGTGCCCAAGCCAGCAATGGTAACCCCTTGCTAGTGTATGCAATGAAGCACTCTCTTCATAGGTTCATAGGTGTTTACTAGGCTAACAACCACAAGGGCCATTTTAAGCCTAGCCATGCATCCCAAATCTCTGACAAGTTTTGATACCCATTATAAAAAAGGGGCTTGGGAGATGAAACATTTACAGGTAGCCTGTGTCCATTAGAGACATAGGTGCCAAACCAGGGATGAATTTCCTGTTCCCCATCCAATTGCGTAAGTTGCACTTGAATTGGGTTAGGGAGGAACTCTGCTTAATGTGGATGGGGAGCCTGTTTCAGAGATGGGGTAGTCTATGCGATACATGCCTGTCTGTCCAGCATGTCCTATTTATATCACAGGGAAGGTTTAATTCTTTAGAATAAGTAATTCTGGTGCTGTTTGTTTTGTGGACATGCAGGAGGTCCATCAGAGTGGAATGTGACAATGCCCTGTATGCCATAGATCTCCCCGCAAAAGCCTGTAAGAGACCGAATACAAGGACAGGGCCTTGAGGTGGTCTGCATACGACATTTTATCTACATCCAGTATTTTGTCAGTCAGGATTCACTGCGGACATTGCAGTTGTTGGAGATGCTTGGTTTGTTACATACCAAAGGGTCATTGTACTCAATGATAGGTCTGTTGAATGCTGAATACAGTGGAACAATGACTTCCTTGAACTTAGATGCCATACCTTTGTTTATAAGCTTCGCATCATAGAATGATTTCCTCACTACTGCAGACACATGCTGGTCAAAGGCTAGATTACTGTCTATATGTGCCCCAAAGTCCCTGACTACTGGGTCAGCTCTAAGGGGTGTGTTGTCAATATGATAGTTACCAGGTGTGAATGACATCCCGAAGGATACTACTATGAATTTCTTGGCATTTAGTTTTAGTCCATGGCTCTGACACCAGTTGTTTATCTGTGTCAGGCCATCCTGGAGAACATTTGTGTCAGTGTAGGATTCACTGACAGCTTCTAATTTGCAATCATCTGCAAATCTAGTCAGCCAGAGACCATTGACATTGACCTTGACTTCAGAGAAGTAAATGCCAAAAAGGATCGGTCTGAGGACCGATTCCTGAGGGACTTCACTTGTGACTGGCCTCCTTATAGAGGTGGACTTCCCAATTCTAACTTTCTAGGTGTTGTCTGTGAGACAGTTAGCTATCCACTGGGTGACATATGGGTTTGTACTTAACCTCTTGAGTTTGTCATCAATGCCCAAGTGGGATATTGTCAAGTGCCTTGACCAGGTCAAGGTAGGCAGTGTGAACCATTTTGCCATCATCCATTGCTTTGGTGACCTTCTCAGAGACGTCCACCCGTCTGAGTAGGCATGACCTGCCCTTGATGAAGCCAGACTGGGTTGGTTCCAGTGTCTGGAGGTTTACTATATCACTATTGATAATTTCCATGATAATTCCTTCTATGGCTTTAAATACAAGACTAGTGAGACTTATGGGTCTTTAGTTTCCAGAGTCTGTAGATGGCCCACTGTTGTGCAGAGGTGACTGTTGCTGTTCTCCATTCATGAGAAATGAAACCTGTTTGGAGGCTACATTTGAATAGTTCCAGAAGGCCTGATAGGTAATGTTTCATGCTGTTTAGAAGGCATTCAGGGATATTGTCTGGGCCATTCCTGGCCTTAGAGAGAGCATTAAGGACCTGTTAACTAGTGATAGCAGAGGTACATTTGATGTTATTACCTGAGGGAAGGTTGAGGGGGAGAGAGGGGGGTAAAGTTGGAGCTGAATTTATTGGCCAGTAGGTTTGCTATATCCTCTGGGTCTCTCTTATGCGTCTGGGGGCTGTATGTGGGCCCTGACATTATGCAGGTGTTACTTCACCACCAGGGTTTGGGAAGGACCATAAATACCCTCAGTAGCTATGATGCTGGTAAGAGTACAAGTAGCTGTCATGACTGCCTGTGTGATGGCTTCCTTGGGCAGCTGTTGCTCCCATACAGTGTTGGTTATATCCCTCATATGGGGGTGAATGGGCAAAGGGTAATAGGGGAGGGTAGAGCTTGGGCAAAAGCTTAAAAAAATTCTTCATTGGATGAAAAGGAGAGTTTTTTTCCCCAGTATAAAAATCTCCATTATCTTGCCTGTACTGATTGCAGTTCATACTACTCGAAGTAGTACAGTTCCATGAAACACAATATACCTTATGCAGTAATATCAGCTAGTGGGACACAATTTGTAAGCCAAGAATTTGGTATTATTGTGAAACAATGGGAGTTTATGCACACAGTCTCATGTCCCACATACCACAAAGTTGTGGGCAAGTAGAATGTATTGTCCAGACTACAAAATATTTTTCAAAAAAGTGCGCCTTATTTGTAAATTCAGATCACTATCTTCAGTTTTGGAATATAGAAATATACCTTTGCATTCAGTAGCACTCACCAGCACTCTTCACCTTATTAGGCATGCTGACCCTAACCCCCGCTGTACTCTTATGTATGTAAGTGTATATATATATATATATATATATATATATATATATATATATATATATATATAAAATGCTGTTAAAATGCCAGGTTTTTAATATATAAATAAATGAGACCACAATAAATCATTTCAAAACTTCTTTAATGTGACCTCTAACCTGTACAATTCAATTAAAAAACAAACAAATCTGTTAGGGGTGAACTATAAAAAATAAAAAAAACATACAATAA